>NC_132790.1:64605500-64906500 GCF_048418805.1 Vulpes vulpes | reverse complement strand
TGGATTCCTTAAATGCTTTTTATGTCCTTTCCCCAGTTCTAGTTTCCCAGAGAACAAAGCCAAAGAAACAGGAACTGAAAAGGCGAAAGCTCCAAGGATGGAATCTGCCACAGATGAGCCAACAAATCAAATAGCTTCTCTGGGGTCTTCTGAGTGAGATGAATATGGTGCTCAGGAACACACAGTGGAGAAGTGGCCCATGAAACTATTCCATCCAGGCAAACTATCAGTCATGCCTGTCTGTGGGGTCTCCCTAGACCCCTCTGAGAACTAGGTTCCTTGCTATAAGTCATGTTGCGTCTGGATACACTTTGAGTCCTACTTATGCCTAACATTTTTAGGCAGTGCCCTTGTCTGTCTTCATTTTAAATAGCTTACAAAAGTGAAGAGAGTGTGTGCATGTATGTTTAGATTTTGATGACTATAAACATATTTCAAATTTGTAATTTTCATAAATATTCCATATTCACAAATGACATTTTCCTACTGCTTCTGAAATGTGACTGTGATATCCCCAGAGCCCCGTGAGTAGATGAGAGGAGATGCTGCTGTGTTGAAGACTGACCTCAAGCTACAGCTGCCTATCTACCATACATTGCAGGCTTTCCTTATTGGCAATGTCCCAGCAATTAAGTATTTTTAAAAAAATTATTTGATGTCTCCTACCAATAGTCTGTATACTTCATGAAGTTTGGTATCCTCTTATTTGTTCATTGCTGGAAGAAAATTCAATTCATTCATTGAACATAACAGATACTCGGTAAATATTTACCAAATGAGCAAATGATAGACTCACGTGGGGGAAGGGAACAACAAAGCAAATTCTAATTTTGTTCCCATGCTAGCTCTGGGCCTCAACATTATGTGCTCCTGAAATGCCTCTTATTTTCTTCTCTTGCTCCTCATACTCGAGTGTGAATTTTAATTCCCTCATCATGTACTTATGTAAATGCTCTATAACAGAAGGAAATAAGGCACTCATTTTTGTGACTGTGGAGGAACCACTTTAAATTGTTCCAAGCTTTCACATTTGGTCAAATCTTTATTGAAACCAGCAGGGATACAAGATCTTTCAGAATAAGTTGTAGAATCTTTGATGTTGATGTCATTGTTCCCATCCAGGCCAGAAAGGGTGATTATGAGTAGTGATTCTTTTATTTGCATATAGTGAAAGAGTCATATCATATACATTTCATAGAACACAGTGGCCAAGTGCTTCTTTGAAATGTATAGTAAAAAGTAAATATTGTCTTGGATTAGAAAAATTATTTGTAGTGATACACATGACTGCAGAGATTTACTTATGAGACCGCAGACTACACAATTGGGCTTCCTTTTGAGATGAGGAAAAGAGAAGCACAGATTGAGCGAACAGCAAATTGCAGCAGACTTCTGATTAGCTGAAGATAGAGAATAAAGTTATAGCATTGGGCTCATTTTGAGGTAAGCTAGCCTAAAACTTAGAAAAGATAGTTAGTTTAAAACATTAGAATGAGGAGCCAAAAGACATTCTAGTAGAAGTCTAAAAACTAAGCGGAAGAGATGGGTGAACTGTGTGAGTGGCAGTGTTTGTTCCAGTTGACTGCTCCTTATGAGAAAAAGTGCTCCCCGTGAATGGACAAGAAAGGATCCAGAGAGGGGTCAAGCAAGGGCTATGAGTCAGCTCCCACTCTCCTTCTCGGGTGGTCACCCTTGTGCAGTGCACAAACCATGCAACCATAAACTGCAGCTCTGCTTCCAGTTTTAGCAAGACATGAAATAAATGGACAAAGTTTGATGGGAAAGATCCCTGTTGTACCTTGATACTTTCTTTACACATTTTTCCTTTTAATTGTCATGAGAGGCACTTTAACAGAATGAACAAAGACTTGGAATTTGATGTGAGAGAGAAGAACAGGATAAATCCCAAGTTTATCACCCAAGAGTTCAGTGACCTACTCTTCTTTCTGAGCCTGGATCACTTCAACTACAATATCGAAATGATAATGTCTTCATTAGTAATCTATGGTAAGAACTATATAAAATGAGGTCTGTATTGTGCTTAGAACACTCTTTCGTACACAAAAGGTGCCCCATAAATCATGTTGTTGCTGTATTATTTAGGATTTTGTTTTTGTTTTTTGTTTTTATGGTAGGATTTTATCAGGAGCTTTGTTTAAAGGAAGGATGCTTATCTTGATCTGAGTAAAACCACACAGATTGTCTTGCTCCATGCAACCCTAACAATTGGTGGCAATATATCAACATGTCAAATTAATTAAGTTAAACATTTTCTTGAATACTTAACTAAGAACAAATAATAATGACGATTGGATGAATTGGAGCTTTTGGCTGATCTTTGACAATACCAAAAGGTATAACAAATTGCCCCTATTCATGAAGCAACCTGGATATCAATTGATCATAAAAATGCAAAATACACTCAGTCTAGGAAGGGATAGAGACTGTGACCGTAGAGATGTCCACTTGACTTACACAACTGAGCCAGTATTATGACTGCTTTTATTTAAAAGTGTATTTCATAAAAGTAAATAAAGTAAAAATGTATTTCATTGTTTCTTCATTTTTTTCATGACATGAAAAAGTTTGTTTCACACACACACACACACACACACACTGCTTGTGTGAAGATAGCAGAGCACACTGAATGCAGAGGTGAGGGGGTGTGGGGCTGGTACTTTAGATTTCAGTCCTAGCTTCACAAGCAGTTATTTGGCACATGAATTTCAAAAAATAATTACATTAATCAAAACTCTATTTAATCTTCTGCATAAGTATTGATTTCACCTACACTTACCAAATTTATATTCTGCCTCTTTAATTGCCTACCTCCTACTGCTTCTCACTCCCAGGGCTAAGAGCACCTATGGATCTGCATATCTCAGATACACTGGGCCTTCTTTTTTGAAATAAGATGTCCCTGAAACTTAGATACAAGAAGCAGGAATTAGATTCATTTTTTTCTTATCCTTGTTTCTCATCAGACACCCTCCTGACATTCTTTGGTTTATCCTTGTGTTTATTTACATTTGCTGGATAAGTAAGTAATGTTTGCATTCTATTTAGTTCTCTGGAAATTGATAAATTACCTCATTCTTGGCATGACATTTTAGACTACAAAAGTTAAATGGCAACTCAGATCTTCAGCAGCAACTAAAAAGCTAATATTAAAATGGTATGAGATATCAAAGCACAGTGTCTAATTCAAAGAGAGAAAATAAATAATAGATGTAATAAAGGCTAACATTTACAGGAGCCTGAGTAGAAAGTAAATAGTAATTCTTGTACTATTTATTGAAATGTTGTTGTTAGTCTGAAATTATTTCAAAATTTTAAAAAGTTTAAAAGACAATGCCAGATAAGATTTTAATTAATGATGAACTGTGACCATGTAAGACGGTGACTACGTAGTGTGATTTTGCAGAATGGGTGTAATTAATGAGGCCCATGGGTAAAGTACACAGTATGATCCCATAGAGAACATCCTACACCAAAGCCCAGTCATCTTTAAAACACATTCATCTCAGCTTAGCAAATCCGGGTCAAGATCTTAATCATTTCAAAAACCCAACACTAGTCTTCCAAGTCACCACCAGCAAAATAAAATAAGATAAAACACAAAACAAAATAAAATATGAAGGCTTTCAAATAAATTTTGCTTTGAACATAATTCCAGCCAATATTAAATATCCTTGCTTCCCATTACTGAAGAATAGACCAAAGAAAAGCAACCCAATTTGCAAGCCATACTCTGGCAGCCTCACCCATATCATACTTGAGATCAAAGTTTTTTGTGTTTGTTTTGTTTTGTTTTCTCTAGTTACTGGGCATTTTAATTATCTCGGTGGTCTCTAGGAAACCCACTAGGCACCCAGCACCCACAGCACAGCCATCCATTCACTCTTCTCCCTGCAGAACAAAGACATCTGCACTGAAAACAGAGCATTGCACAGTAACGTGCTGGGGAAATGAGTGTGCCCTCTGCGGAGTCTCTTAATCCTTTATTCACTTCAGCATCATAGCGTTTTATGGCTTCCCTCGAGGGACAGCTCCAATTATTCTCACACTTTATCTAGGTTTCTGGAAAAACCTGTTTGAAAGTTGCCTTCCTACCCCATTTCCCCTGATGGTAGGCTTACTGAGGAATTCATATTGCCTTTACATTTTTATTTCTGAGGAAAAACTGCTCACTAGACATTTGTTTTCCATGTGGTTCCCTGAGAGAGACACACACACAAACAGGAAGACTATAAAATAGAATAGGATAAATTGGGACACCAAGATAAACATGTACTTCAGTTCTGATATCCTGACCTATTTTTAAAAGCTAAGGAAAGAACAAGATCTGTTCCGTCTCCTAAGAAATTCCATGGGAATTCTCTCAGTGCTGGTGTAATATAGAGCATAAAGTAGTTCTCTCTATTCCTGGAAGGGAAGTTCAGCATTTTAAATCTCTGAAAGAAATGACTGTCATTGCTCTTTACCTCTCAGCAACTACCTCTTTTTTGTAGCTCAGTGATGGCAGCCATCAGAGCTTGGACTCAAGCATAAATGAAAGGTCACTAAATTTCCAAGATTCCTTAATTTTTGGAGTTTTCAATTCAGAATGTTTTGGGGAAAAAAAAACCAAAAATAAAATGAAATAAAAAAGGAGTTTGAAAGGTCAAATGTCCATTGCCTGATTTTATAGAAAATGATTTCTTTTTGAGAACAGAAAATGGGAATCATTTGGAACATGATTTTATTATCCTGATAGGAATGCAATGAAATTTATTCCAAAGAACACATTGAACAGGAAACCGGTCAATTGTAGTCAATCCTAGATTGCCCATGAACACTGGGGATGGAGAGGACAAAGCCAGTGAGATTCCAGGATCATCTGAATCCTTCTTTTGCTCTTTTCTTCTTGCTCCCCATGTTCCTTTCTGCCACGAGGTCTTTGAATATGCTGTTCCCCACTGCACACAATAATGTTGTAGTCAAGTTCGCCTTTTCCTTATTTCTCTTCTTGTACCTGTATTTAAGTCTTACCAATAATCCAAAGGATTGAATCAACAGAAGGGACATTAACTAATTCAACAACTGTTTATGTAGCCAACAAAGGGCAGCACTTTCTTGGCATTTGTATAGGAATGAATGAGATGGAAGGCCTTTCAGTCAGCAAAGGAGACATCCACAGACCTGAACTGTATTCTAGCAGGGTCACTGCTAGAATACAGAGACATGAATGGAATGGAAAGTGACCAAACATGGGAGTTAAGAACTGGTGTTCTGGAGTAACATGGCCTGAGCTGAGTGCTACTCTGTCACTTCCTAGCTGTGCGACCTTGGGCAAGTTATCTATCCTCTCTGGGTCTCCGTGTACCATCTGAAAAATGCAGTTGATGGTAATATCTACCTCAAAGGATCACTTTGGTGATTAGATGAAGTAATATATATATATATATATATATATATATATATATATATATATATATATAAAATATGCTCAGAAGAACACCAGCAAGTTGTAGAGTTTGTTCTTATTATCAAAGCTACAGGAGTTCAGAGGAATACATGACTAAATCTACACAAGAGACTTTTTAGGAGACCTATCATTAAATTGCATTTTTAAGAGCACACCAACGTAGAAGAAAGACTTCTCTTTCAAACATCTTGACAATACTAGAAGGTATTTCCAGATTGCAAAGTGCCAATTCATGACAGCTATGTAAGTTCTAAGTTTCAACCTAATACTCTTTGCCTCAAGTTCTTTTCCTTACTCTTTAAAGAAATCATTCTTTTCTGTTTTTGAACAAAAGCGACAAAATCATCTCAGAATTCCCTCATGAACGATTCTAGTTTTGGAGAAAGTATTTTTAACCACAATAGCCAAAGGTATTTTAGTGTAAGACGTCTGGAACATGTGCCTTAAAATTTCCCTGGACTATACCTGGGCTTCAAGGGAAAGGAAGGTAGTATTCTAACTCTGCTTGGAACATTCTGGAGGAGGTCAAATTATCAAACTAGTTGGAGACACTTGCTGAGAATGAAATGTGTCTGGCTGGATTTACTCACCATTATTACTCTCTGTGCATACTTAGGTATCTCAGACCATCAGCAAATAATTGTAAATGACTTTTGGTCACATTTAACCAAAAAGTCGTACCTTGTGTATCAAAAAGAATATAAATTTCAAATTGGTGAGTTCTCTTTCTCCTGGACAGAATCTGTGCCATATGATACATGGGAGATTAAAAGAAAACATATTGAAGATTTGAGTTACCTTAAGTTTCTGTAGAATGTAAGCATGACAAAATAAACGGAAAATTCCAAATATTTAAAGCATCAAGTTTACATTGGGATTTAAAGAAATCGAAACTATATGCATGCTTTGTTTGGCAGAATAAAGCAGCCTTGAGACAAGAGGGAGAATTACATAAAGTGATCAAGCCTAGGATGAGAGAATAAATGTGAACCCAATATTTCTATTTCCTTATAGAAATATTCAAAATCACAGCAATATCATGCACTTTTTATATTTCCATAAACTGATAGCCTTTAAAATTATTTCTGTACATTTATGAATTCTCCCAAATATCATTTAAAATGCTTTAAAAAATAATTAAAATGTGGCCCTGGGAATGGCAGCATAAAAGTGTATTAACTGTTTTGTGATAAAAAATAAAATAAAAGGAATTTGAGCTAGGTGTCAAGTAAATAAAGATACTTAGCTAGATAGAAAGTGGTCAAACCAGGGATCCATTTATTTTTCTTTCATTCAAGAAACACACTTATTCAGGGCTCACTATGGGGTAGGTTTTTTTTTTTATTTTTTATGTAAGGTAGATTTTTAAAAAAAGATTTTATTTATCTTAGAGAGAGAAAGAATGTGAGCACAAACAGGGGGAGGAACAAAGGGGGCAGAGGGGGGTGTAAGAATCTCAAGCAGACTTCCCACTGAGCATAGAACAGAATACAGGGGCTTAATCTCATGATCCTGATAACATTACCTGAGCCGAAACTAAGAGTCGGTTGTTTAATCTACTGGGCCGCCCAGGTGCTGTGTAAGATAGATTTATTTTAGTCCTCAGGGAGTGTGCCAGGAGGCACATGATTAATAGATGGGTGTGATGCAACTTAGGAAATGCCAAGGTGGAGGCACTTATCAGGTGCTATGGGGACCTTGGGAGGGATCAAACTCAACTCAGGTGGGGTAGCAAGATGATGTGGAAAAAAGTCTCTGAGAATGCAATTCTGAGCACCTACTCAGCTTGCATGATGAAGCATCATCAGCAGAAGGGGGTCTCCAGGCATGAGGAAAAGCAAAGGAGCAAAATCCCAGAGTAGTGATCCCGGGATACATTCTGGAAAGAAAAAGTTACTTCTGCCGAGAGTGGAGGATGGAAATGTAGTATTAAATGCAGGGCTTGGGGCAGCCCTGGTGGCTTAGCAGTGTAGCCCCGCCTTCAGCCCAAGGCATGATCCTGGAGACCCGGGATCGAGTCCCACATCGGGCTCCCTGCATGGAGCCTGCTTCTCCCTCTGCCTCTCTCTCTCTCCCTCTCTGTCTCTCTCAAATAAATAAAATAATAAATAAATAAATAAATAAATAAATAAATAAATAAATAAATAAATGCAGGCTTAGCCAGGCGGTGGAATTCTAGATCTAGCCTGAAGCTAGGGCTTTAAATATATTAAGGAATGTCGATTGCGTCCTTCAGAGCAATGGGGGACGTAGAAGAACCAAGGAAATAATGGGAGGAAATCAGAAAGATTCCTCTGGCTACAGTGAGAAAAAAAAAAAATGGAGAACAGGACATGGAGATAAAAAACTGGAGACTTCCTCCTTTTAAAAAATAATTAATTAAAAAAGACTTTAATTTTTTTGACTTTGAAATAATTATATATTACAATAAGTGGCAAAAATACTACAAAGAACCCATGTATCCTTAACCTAGCTTCTCTTAACAGTGACAACTTACTTCACTACAATACAGTACCAAAACCAGAAAACTGATATTGCACAATACTATTAACTAGACTATGGTCCTTACTCAATTTTTTTTTTTTAAATTCATGAGAGACCCAGAGAGAAGGTAGAGACATAGGCAGAGGGAGAAGCAGGCTCCTCATGGGGAGGTTGATGTGGGACTCGATCCCAGAACTCCGGGATCATGCCCTGAGCTGAAAGCAGATGTTCAACCACTGAGCCACCCAGGCATCCCAACCTTACTCAAATTTTATCAACTTTTGCTTATCTATAGTTTTGTGAAATTTTATCAAATATATAGGTTCATATTATGGCCCCACTGTTAAGATCAAATCCAAGTAAGTTTTGATAAGGACTTGACCAAAGAGGAGAGATTCAAAAAACAGAACACAAACTCTAATAGTTAACAGCATTGATTCTGGAGCCAGAATGCCTGAAGGCGGCATCCCAGCTCTAGCACTTTCTAGCTTTGTGACTTGGGATCCTGCATTTCAGTTCTCTTGTCTGTGAAACAAGGATAATCATAGTAATTTCTAGAAATGTAGTGAGAAGTAAATAAATTCATGTTTGTAACAAGCATAGAACCCTGGTCAGCATATGGTAAATGCTATGAATGTGGTATCCATTACCATTAAGTATAATCTAGAAATGGATGGGACGCAGAGGTGAAGAAAAAGTCAAGAAAAAAACAGAACATGGGCTTAGTTACCTGGTAAATGGCACTGATATCCACTGAGATGAAAGGATAAGTTTGGGAAGGGTGGTGTGAGTAAAATTTTAGGTGCCTTTTTTACCCAAGTAATGAAATACAAGGGTAAGTTCAGTATTCATATTGGATCTGAGGTTTAGTCTAATGTTTGTGTCAAATTTTTATCCCTTATGAAGTATAGCATGCAGATCATCTAGAAAGAAATATGCCTTTCATTTGGTAAGAGGTACTTTTTCTCTTGTCTACATGGTTTATTCAGAGTATAACATAAGCATGGTCACATGCAGGAGACTACATGGAATACAGAATGTGATTTGGAAAACTCTCAGCAGGTATGACTCAGGGGAATTTGGTCACCTTCCTTTATCCTTCAGCTTCTATATTTTTGGCTGATATTCTCAGGAATCTCGATGTTATTCTTTATTTTCTCAGGTGATTCATGCTCCAAGAAGTGAATGTGTCACACTCTCTTTCTGCAGATTTGGCTGCAGTTATTAATTTGGTCTTGGAATGGACAACTGGGAGGTTGGACATCAGGGAGAATTTATCCCGAAAATGGCTTCTCTTTGGTGTTCACACTGTGGAGGACGGGTATTTCTTCATTGCGTTAGCCTATGTTGGGAGATGGCCAATCGACACTTAATACTACATTGCTCTGCAGGCAGTGATTGTCCAGATGAGTGAGCATGGGGCCAGGCTCTGGCAATCCCAATCCCAATTTCCTTCTGGAAAATTAAATCACAAAGAAATAAAAAGGGGATAGATCAGTACTCCTTTCTGGAAGGACTCTAGAGAGAGGAATAGCCCCCACCTTGGCCATTCAGTCTTTTCTTTGTATCTGTGAGCTACCTCAGCCTCCTTTTGCTATATCCTTTTTTTTTCCCCCATTAGTTGGCATTCTTTTTTGTTTCTTGCAGTGGAAGAACCTTAATTTTTAAATCAATATTGGCAAAGCTGTACTGTTGTTTGGGGACTAGAATGGTATAAACCTGGAAATACTAATTTGACACTATGCATCAGTATTTCAAGTATATATATATATATATATATATATATATATATATATATATATATATTTGACTCAGCAATGTTGCTTCTAGAGATCAAACCAGAAAAAAAAAATGGTCAGACCAGTTCAGAGAAATATATGCATCAGATTCTCATCAAAATAAAGACTTGAAACTAAATATCCAAGAAAATGATCATTTGCTAGAAAAAAAAATATAGGGCACAGCATATTACTAGAATATTACACAACTATTAAAATGATAATATACGCACATTTACTAACTGGAAATGGATCCCATAAAATATTCAGTAGAAAAAAACAAGTATAAAATATATAGTATTGATCCAATTTTCATAATGTAGCATGATTATATAAATGTGATTAGATATATAAACATGTGTGTATGTGGGTATATGTGTAGCTGGAGAAAGAAATTTGAAAGAGTATATATCACATTCCAAAAAATGGAGATTATTTCTGGATGATGGAATCCTGCCTTATTTTTATTTTCATCTTTATTTTATATTGTCTATATAACCTCCCATACATATTATTTAAAATCAGATTTTTTTGAAACATGAGGTATCTCCTTTTATGCAGAAGTCAATATGTATTTTCTTCTGCTGCATGGGCATACTTTTCCCACAGTTGTTTTATAAAAAGGGAGAGACATTTGAATATATAATATGCTCAAATAAGTCTTGTATAGATTAAGAAGATTGAACCCAAGGTCTTAAATGTGTCATAATTAGAGAAATAGCATATGTATTAGCTTTCTATGGTGGCAGTAACAAATTATCACAAACTTAGTGGCTTAAAACGACAGAAACTTACTCTCTCATAGTTTCAGAAGTCCAAAGCCCCTAACACTGGGCTGAATTCAAGGTATCCACAGAGTTGCACTCCCTCCTAAAGTTCTAGAGGGGGATTCGTTTCTTGGCTCTTGCAGCTTCTGGTGGCCCACCACCATTCCTTGGCTTGTGGCCACCTTCCCACTTCTAAGGTCACATCTCCTACTCCTCTTCTGTCTATAGTAAAAATCTCTCTTTCTCTCTCTCTCTCTCATATGTATATTTGTGATTACAGAGTCCACCAAGATAATCCAGGATACTCTATCTCAGGATCATTAACTTAATTCCAGATACAAGGACCCTTTCTCAATATAAAGCAAAATTAACAGATATCAGGGATTAGAACATGATGTCTCAGGGACACATTTTTTATCCTACCACAATATGATATCCTAAAAATAAGAATCCCACCCTGAATTTGACAGGATTATTGATTATTATTAATGAAAATAAGATGCTGTTGCCACACCATGCTGATATGCATATGGCCTATGAGCTAGCCTGAATGTTTAATGCAAGGGACAGATCTGATTTATAAACCCAGTGCTTCTCATGTCCAAGAGAGGCTTTAGCCTCTTCCTTTTCTGAAGTCCCTACTATATTAAAAAATTAAGAAATACCAAAGAGCATTAGAAAAAATGGCACATTGTACACATACCCCATGCTCCTCCTAAGAAGTCGGCTAGGAACTCTGTATGTTTGGAATTGACCATCCAGCTTTTGGACCATTATCTTACTCACACCCCTGTGCAGTGAGCATTTTCTTTTGGTCCAGTTAATGTCATCTATAGCTACGGCTGGCAAGATGCCATATCACACCATAACTAACCTGGCCATTGTGCATCTCCAAGATGCCACAGCTGTCTAGACTCTGGGAGATGAAACCATAAACAGGTGAAACTGTGTCCAAGGAATTGTAAATGTAGAGTTGAATGAGTACATCAGGAAGCTGAGGAGAAGCTAGGCCTAAGAAAGATGAAAGGACAGAGTATGTATGAGGTCTAGGCTGTCACAGAAACTAAGATCAAGTCAACAGAACCTAGACATTAGAGCAGAGCTGTCAGCTCAGGATGTGGCAATAAGAGGCAGAACCTGAAGAAAGTCCCTGGAGCTGAAATATTTAGCACTATTTCCTTTTTATCCATCCCTGTGGCTCAGTGCTTTATATTCATTCTATCACTGAACCTTAAACAACTTTGCAAGACAGACATTACCATCTTGATATTACAGATGATAAAACTGAGGCTTAGAGAGGTAAAGTAAACTTTTCAAAGTCATCTTAGGGCAGGGACTAACCCATGAGTGGAGAGGGAGATATTCGGGAGTGCCAAGTTGGCTCCAATAATCAGAATACTTTCAACTCCTTTCCTTGGGCCTCCCTAAATTTATGTTCAAATTACTACCCAGTCATGCAAAATGGGTGATAATTGTCCATCACATGGTTGGGAGAAAAGCAAATAAATGACAAATTAGCTAATTTTGTATCTGAGAATAGAAACAAGCTCTAATTGTGAGCTGTCTAGGTTTGTCCTGGCTCTTTGTCTCCATAGACACAGACTATACTTTCCAACTCTTAACCCAAAGCAATCGTATGCACCACTTCCCTGTGGTTTTCCTGCTAATAAAACTGTAGATATTCCTAGAGTGTGTACCCTTCTCTAAATATTTCTGTTTAATCTCCCCACAGCTCTACTCTCTTGTTTTTCTCAAGTTTCTGATTTGATATGGTTCTCTCAGCCGTGCCAGCATCAACCCTTCCAGGTAGGATTCTACTCTCTCTTTCTGGGCTTCAGGACCCCACATTCAGCTCTGTCCTGTTTTAAACACCCAAACCAGCAATCTAGTCCTTTTTCAGGAAGGGAAACCTATTAAGAACTATCATGGTAGAAAACAGTCCCCATCTCTTTTCCAAAGCAATAGGAATCTCTGCACTCACTCACTGGTCTGGCAAGCAGAAGAGCCAATTCTCATCTGTGATGTGTGGTAGAAAGAGGAACTAATTGCTACAACCCTGTTGCTGGACAGCAAAAACAAGGGAGATTCTAAAAAGTCATGTCTGCATTTAAATGGGCTGAAAGCAAAAATGATTCCAAAACCCAGACCAAGGGCACAGGACAAGTAAGAAATGGCAAGTGGGTCTCGAAACAACACCTGAGACACAAACAGAGGGTTTTGTGTGTAGTGTTTGAGAACAAGCCTGTGTGTAGGGATGGGGGTAGTTAAGGTCACTGTGCTGATTTGGACAATGAGAAATCTAGGGCCAACACTAATGCAAACTTCTTGAGTGACTTCATTCTGAGGTCTGCGGTCTGAGTCCACATGGCCTTCCTGCACACCTCCCTGCTGTTCATCTCTTCTTGGAGGTGCATGCAATAAAGTTACAGAAATTCTTTACAGAAGCAGAATTGCTACTCCAGGCAAGTGCATGATGAAGTAACCCTTCTAGGAGGTGTATATTGTGTATATTGTAGGCTTTTTGCCAATCCCTGAAGTATTTTAGCTATAGAACATTCACTGGGGCCACAAGAATGTGTCTGGCTAAGGCCCGTTAAAACAGAAAAAAAAAAAAAAAAAAGACCTCCCCTCACCCAAAAAAAAAACTTAAGAGTATCTGATCCTCTGAATAATTTATTTAACAGACAGAACAGTCTACTAGAAGGAGAGTAGACCCATTCAAAGCCACCTTTGGTAAATCCTTTTGCAGTTTCCTTGTTTCTAATCCAACCAATGGACACCATCACGTCTTGTTTTTTATATTTGTTGGCTTATGGAAAAGTACGCCGGCTCACTGACTGCATGTCTAGTGGATATAATTTTGACCAGCCTGTCTTCTTTCTTCCTTAACACAAGCCTGAAGATTGACTTTTTGCCTTTTTAAGTCCAGACATTTTTTAAGATGCTGTCACGCTGCTAGAGAAAGTCTAGAGGAAACAGTTCCCTGGAGAGGCATGCATGTCCTCCACTCAGGGAGGCAGAGCAGTCTCCTCGGAGCGTTTGTCCTCTTTGATCGGCCGAGAACCTCTCTGTGGTCAGGAAGAGAGGGCAGAAGTCTGAGACCATGGGGCCACCACTAATTCAGAGTAGGAAAAGGAAATGGTTTTCTAACAGAGATCTGGCTGAGAAGTCTCAATCCGAGTCAGGTCAATGGCCACCACTTTTTTATCCTCTAAATGCCTTCCTTCTTAATTCCCTTCCCTTTTCAAAGAAGACGAAAAACAGTATTATGTTTCTGCTTGTAATTTCAAATTTAAAAGAACACCTGGCCCTTCTGCTGAGGTTGATTCAGACATCTGGTACAGCCATCAAGAAGCAGTGCCAGGGCCTGGCGGGATTCCAGTCCTCGTTCCCTTCTCAGCTTACTCCACACTTTCTAGGGGTTATCAGAGCATCCCCACGAGTGAAGAACAGTATGCACTTTCTTCACCCGTATGAAGTGCTTACTGTGGTTTCTGCAAGTGGCAAATAAAAGAGCGAGTATTTTAAAAAGCATTTTATGTTCATAAATTTCTTAGGTTGAAGTCTCTAATAAGGTAATATCATGATGGCAGCGTGGATCTCCTGGGGCTGCCAACGGTCTGCTTCAATCTCAGAGGCACAGTCGTGATTTGGGATAGATACCTTCATCCCTAGGTTTCGTCACTTAAACATAGTCCTGGAGCATTGAAAGGAATTCTGTTTGGAAAGAGTTCTTGATTCCTTTCACTTCCTGTTTTTCTAAGGTCAGAAACAACCAGTAATTAAAAGAAAAAAAAAAAAAGCTTCAGTTTCTACTTAAGATGGAAATGATGGCTTCCTCAAGTTCCTGCCACAGAGAATATACTTGTGAGATCAGCAGGCTGATGTGTGTCAGTTTTTCCGGGAGGTTTGAAGAGTGGAATAAACCTTCCAAGACAATACCCAGGTTCCTGTATTTTGAGAAAAAAGATAATTTATTATAGAGCTTCTCATACTAATGAAGTTGAATTGTTATCTGCATATTTCATCTCAGCACTCCCTATAGATGAAGAGACCCCAGAGGGCAGGACTGTTGGTCACTTGGTTCATAGGTCAAAATGGTATGTAGAGCCTAGGGCATGGCAGATGGCCATGAATGTTGTTAAATAAATTTGGAGGGGAGTTGAAGAAAATATCTCTGGAAACATCTTAAATGTACATGTTTTCTGGGAAGATGGAGGCAATTGAAACGAATTAAATCAGGGATCAGCAAACTACAATCTGAGAACCAAATCCAGTAGCTACCTTTATCTTAAACAAAGTTTTATTGGCACACAGCCATGCTCATTTATTTGCATAATGACTATGGCCACTTTCACACCTTCACAACAGTTGGGTGGTTGTGACAGGGACTGTATGGGGCACTAAGACAAACTTAATATCTGGCCTTTGATTTAAAAAAAAAATTACTAGCCCCTGACTTAAGTGAAAAAATGAATGTAGCACACAAGTAAATAAGCAACAAGGAATTACTGAATGCTTGTTGTGTGCTTAATATTATCACAGGATTTGCAATAGACACAGCAAGATGTATCTTCTCTGAGTAACAGGTACTTTAACCATTTGAGAGCACCAATTTTTAGCAGCTGAGCCAGTGATGAAGGGAAGTTGTCATCCACAAGTTGGAGGGAAATGGACCTCATTGAGATGTAGCAGCTGGTAAATCAAAGAGGGGGTGAGCAGAAGGAACCAAAGCAAGTGCAAAAGTGGAAATTACTTTGAAGGCGGCATTGACAATAGCAACCAAAAGAATGCAATCATCATCCAATCTTTCCCATTCTTATTTTCCTGGAAGATTCCTGGGGAAGGCATTGCATTCTGCATTCACTGTATAAAGTTCCAGAGTATATATATAAAAAAAAAGTTCCATAGTATAAAGATTGGAACTATTTTCCTTGGATATTGAATTCAAACGTGATTTCAGAAGGGTGAAAAAACTCAGTGACAGGTTGTTGATATTTGATCTCAACTGTATGTAGTTATTACCTTTCTAAATTTTATTGAAGACCTACTATGAATAAAAGTGTTGTGCTAGGTGCTTTACACATATTATTTAAATGGATTATAGTTTGTGTGAGAAGCCTTATTATTTCTGTTGTATAGCATCAACACCTTCATGGAAACCTCTGAAGCCACACAGTATATGAGTCAGAATAGGCCAGATGATGCTTCAGTAACAAACAGTTCCCACATCTCAATGGTTTAACACAATATTTGTTTATTTCTTGTTTATGTTACATGTTCTCTGTAGGTCAGCAAGGGTCACTGCCTCCTGTAGTAACTCAAGAAACCAAGCTGGTGGAGAGTCTATTTTGACCACCATACATTGGCAAAGAGTATTAGAGCATCTCCTATTGTCTATAGTAAGCTTTGTCCAGAAGTGGCACAAATCATTTTTACTCACATTTCATTATCAGGATAGAAACCCACTTCTTTCTGAGTCCAATACCCTTTATCTTTCTACTAGCATTCATAGCTACATAATATGTCCTTATTAATATGATAGTGTGTCTCATAGATCTTTTTCACCCAAACTCAAGCTTTACACATGCATGTGCCGACACTTACTAGTTTAAGAAATATTTACTGATGCCTCCTATGAGCCATACACTATCTTAGCTACTAGGAATATAGAAAAAAAACAAAATGGATGCAGCAATCTTACATTCTACCAGGGAGGGAAAATTAACACATTAAACAGATGACTTAGTAAGTAAAACATAATAAAACATGTATGACGGTTGGTGATAAGTTGATAAGTGCTATGGAGAAAGTAAGACCTGTCAAGAGGTAAACAAGGCTGGAGGCTGGGAGCTGACATGTTCCCTGACCCCACGGAGCCCTTTTAGCATTTATGCCTGAGCATGCCATATGCCCTAGGGATCCTGGAAATCTGCTGCTTGATGGAAACTGGCATAAGAGGCAGATTTGTATTATTTCTGGCGGTCTGCAGTCCAATACACAGTGGGAATCTGAAAGTGGTAGAGAATCTGGGTGGGGGTGGGGGGTGGAGGATGGAGGGGTAGTGTTTTGGCCAGGACGATCTAGTTTTCTGAGGCCCCTTTCAGATGGAGTTGAGGAGGTTGTTGGCGGAGGGGGGACAGCTGTAGGACAATATTAAAAACTTGGACTCTTCTATGCCTCCTTAAATATAATATAATTGTGGCCAAGAAAATAAGGGCCCTTAAAACAAGTCTTCATGGGAAATGCCAAAGGGAGGAGGAGGGGTCTGGTATTAAAAAAAAAAAAAATCTGAGCATGTGCCTTAGGTACGTGTGAACAGGTTAGATCTACGCCTGTTTGGGCTTGGCTGGTAGAGGATTGCAACGTTTCTCTTCATTTGTAATGAGTGACATGTTTATAATGAATTTTGCTCACCCAAATTTGTTCCCTGTTTCCGTTTTCCTAAAATAACTCTATTTGCTCCCGTTCCACTACAGCGCCCTCTGGCCCTTTCAGTAGGTCCCACTGATAGCTCGTGAGGTGTTTTACAACCAAATTATTCTTCTTACATTCAGCAATGCCTTTCTCTTTTTCCCTGCAATTTTCCCAACTTGCTATCAATCTTCATGTTAAGGTTTTCAGCAAAGTGTGTGGATAAAGAATATCCCCTTTATAAGTGGTTTTTTCTATTAACCTGGCTCATCCCACCTTGTCAAAACACTTAGCTGTGAGATAGTAACTCCCTCAAAGTCCTGGCTCAGATTTCAATTTACCAGTGACCTTGGGTGGATGAATCACTTTGCCATTGTGACAAAGAAGGCTCTTTGGGGAATATAAGATTATTCATTTTTTGCTCCGCTACAGAGTCAGAATTTGAGGATTTCTTAATATTTGAACAGTTGAAAAGAGTGATACAGACATCCTATTTGACTACCTTGATCAGTTAGAGATATGGGGGAAGCTGCTGTCCAGAACACTCTCAGAGCTCAGGATTGCTTCCAAAGACCAGAGTACCATTGTGGTTTATCAACTTTACCCTATTCTTAAGCCAGCATCCCACCCTACCCCCACCCACAACCTGACTACCTCCTTCTCTCCATGCCCTCTTCAATCTATCCCACAGTAAGAATATGAATCATCTCTTACTGAATGCTTACAGTGTGCCAACCATTGTGCCATGTTGCATAAATAGTCACAATTATTCACACCTCTAGGTTTCCAAGACCTTTGCCACATGACTTTGCCCTTCCTCTTTTGGAGGCAGAAGGTCTTTCCTCCATTGATATTGGGTTTGGTCATATGATTTGCTTTGAAGGATAGAGTAGGGTGTTAGTAATGTACCACTTCCATGCCTAGGTCTCAAGAAGTCCCAAATTATTCACCTTATCTCTTAAACCTCTGTGTCAGCTATGAGAACAAGCCTGAGCCAAGCACCTGGAAGATAAGATGTATGTGGCCCAGTTACCTGAATCACTTTAAAAGCCAGCCAAAATCTGGTAAATCTCCTGGCTTGTGAATGAGGCCATCTAGACCAGCCAGCCTCCAGCTGACTACAAATATGTGTGTGAGCTAAATGACATCAACCAACCTTGGTACAGGTAGTGGCAATGTTGAGATCGCCCACAGTCTAAGGAGAAATAAGAACTAATTTTTCTTTTAATCCATGAGTGTTGGGATGTTTGTCATGCAGTAATATCTAGCTGGCAAGCATTTTATAAATATTAGTTTACTTAATCCTAATAATGATCTTAAACAGTAGATTCTATTACTATTCCCATTTTATAGAAGAGGAAACTGAGACTCAGAAAGTTTTAGGATCATACAGCCATGAAGTAGCAGAGTTAGGATTGCAAATCCAAATATCTAATAATTCAAAATCTGACGTGTTTCATAAGATATCCCTGTGAACACCCCTCTCCTTGCTTGTTTTGTTCTTGTTCATTTTGGAGGGGAATGGTTCAATTCTAAGCAATTGAAATTTGCTAAAACTCAGGCTTTTCTTTTACAGATGAAGAATTCCTTTTCCTTTTCCTTTTCCTTTTTTATTTTTTAATTTTTTTTTGAATTACTTTTCCTTAGACTCAAAGTGAAAGCTTCAGTAAATGACTTTTCTTGGAGTCTCTGTTGTAAAGTTTTTCTGAAGCAGGTGTCAGTAAAGAAAAAGACACAGAGTATTTCTGAACAGGTATAGAAACATGTTTTATGTTAATAACTTATTTATGCAAATAACAGCAGTGTGTACGCTAAAATTTCCTAATGTACTTTCCTCATAAATTAACATAATTGGTGGATCCTATCACTCAGTCAGAAATATGTTTGTTCCTGTGCAGAATAACTAATTGAAGAGGTCGATACATACATACATGCTTATAGGGGACAGCTTTGTGAGAAGGGAGAAATGAAGCCTAACTGGAAAGTGCTTAAATTTCATGGAGGCAGTGGCATAAATCGTGGCACATTGCTTCTCTGCAAAGTTGCCTCAATCCATGCACCTTTCCTGGAATAGAATAATGAAATGATTATTCTTTATTCTAGTATGATACACATAAGAAACGCTTACACTCTCTAGAAAGATGAATTGGTTTTATTCTTAAGGAGATTTCAATAAATAACCTGTTCTCTTAAGCATTCATCTGTTGTTAATTTGCTCTTATTTGCAAAGTTCAGTATGAAGACTTCCTTTCTTTCAAGCTGTTTTTGTTTTAAACATGCCATGGTCGCTATTCCATCTTGTTTGAACGTTTTGTAAAAGTGCAGATGAGAAGTTTCAACATTTCTAGTGTGTCATGGAGCTTTTCTATGGCTTAAAGAGAATGAGGAAAACAGCTACTATCTTTCTGCTCACAGCCAGTAAATCTGTTCTATTACACACTGCTATAATTACTTTCCAAACACACAGCTGAGAGTGCGAAAAAGTTGAATGCCTGTGATTCAGAATCATTCAGAGCCCTCGTGTTTGTTCTGTTGGCAATGACAATTGCATGACTTTTTTCTGATTTTCCATTCTATAAAAAGTTGGATAAGTTGACATTCTTCTTCTTCTTCTTCTTTTTTTTTTTTTTGACATTCTTCTTTTGACTCATTCTCACAAAATGGGAACAATTCCTCAATAGGACTTCTTGGCAGACTTAGGGCCTAAGTATAATTAAATAAGTGAAAATTCAATACAATTCTTTAAAAAGAAATACAATTATTAAAAGATATCTTGTCTAATTTGTGTTAAAGATTTTATTTATTTATGAGAGACACACAGAGAGAGGCAGAGACATAGACAGAGGGAGAAGCAGGCTCCTCACAGGGAGCCCAATGTAGGACTGAATCCCAGGACCCCAGGACCATCCCCTGAGCCAAAGGCAGATGCTCAACTGCTGAGCCACCCAGGTGTCCCTATCTTGTTTAAGGTCGTGAATACTAAATACCAAATACTCCTAGAATGATTGAAAACATGAAGTAATTTAGATCTTATTTTTCTGCCTCACATTATTACTTAACTTTTATAAATATATTTTGATTCAAAAAGAATATAACATTCTTTCTAAGTTATTTATCTAATGTACTTCCTCATAGTAGAAGTATTTTCTGACATTTTCCATTCATTTAATTATTTAAAAGTTCTCAATAATAGTTGGCATACCACGTTAGCAATTTCCAAAATCATTATTAATTATTGTAGCATTTTATGCTTGAAATAATAAATGTACATTTATATGCAAATAACTGCTATATTTTATCATATGTAAAGCATGTGAGAAGATTTTTCACTTCAAGGTACATCTAAAATACGTACTTACATTTGAAAGTGAATATTCACATAGGAACAGTGAATCGGAATGCACTTCCTTGCTTGTTTTCCTGCTTTGGTTTTGCTCTTTAGGGATGATGGTAACCTTGTCATCATCAGTCTACCACATGTTTAAGGATACCAGGAAAAGTATGAAATTGCACATGAATCTTCAGCCTGAATCTTTCAAAGGCCAGTGCTGAGACTGAGGCTAACAAGTACATTTTGGCTGAATATCTAGGTCACAGCTAAATTCTGATGCATCCCTAAATAGTTTCCACTGGGAGATGAATAAATTTTAAGACATAAGAAGGTATATTTTCCCAGAACATTTTGGATTTTTATTTTGTATTTGGGTACAGTTCAGAAAACATAAGAATCTTCTTCCAGTCACTTCTGCCAAATTTAAAAGGCAGCAGTTAGCATATACTCACTGTGATTCGGTCTAGTAAATCAAATCCTTTGCTTATGGGTAAAATGACTGACTTTCAGAGAAAGAACAAAAAGAATGACATAGAATGGAGCATGAAAAACACTCAGAAATGAAGTAATTAAGGACAGGATAAAATGGTGAAGCAAGGCCGACAGCTCATCCTTCAGGATCCAGAGTCTAGAAGAATTTGGGCCATGAGTCATTTGCAATCCAGGGCCTCTATTGGGTCTTAAGATGGATATTGTCTGTGCTGAAGGTTGGCAAATGGAAATAGACCAGATTTGACCCCAATTCTGCCTCCGTGAGCTTGATAAAGTCTAGATAAAGGGTACTATCTAGAACCAAACACTATAGAAACACACAAAGAGGCATTTAGTACCATTCTGAAGAGTTAGAAAGATTCTGAAGAAAGCATCTTTATTGCAGCCTGACATTTTTGTCTGTGGGCAAGACCAGTAACTAAGTCCTGATGTGGACACAGGTATAAAGGAAACCATCTGGCCATTCAATATTCTCCTTTAAACTTTAGAAATTAATATATTTTGTGACTATCTGGGAGTCCTAGTGACTAATTGATTTACCGCCTCCAGAACTGAAGCCCATGTTGATCTCACTCAAATTGTCACTGAAATAAGTACCCTATATTATAAATCAAGATGGGGTCAAATAGAATCTCATATATCTGACTCGATAGCTTTTAGATAGTGCCCAAATTATTGAGATTCCTTTAATCTCAGTATTGTCTGCTCTAAAAAGAGAATAGTAATAGAGTTTCTAGAATGGTAAAATGAGATAATGCATGAAAAGGAGGATCACAGTTTAGTGCAATACAACCTGAAATGTACATGGAGTTTAGATTCTCTATTTCTATAACAGATACAATTTTTTTTGCCATTCTTATTTCCACTGATGACAGAAATAATGGCAAACTTTTCAATTCCAAGTAATAAAGTTTCACCTATTGTAAGCTGTATCATTTGGGGGTAAAGTAAGGTTTGTATTTCTTTCTGAAAGAGCTCTTCCTCTCCCACCTTCTTCCAAAGATGGCATCTAGAGAAAAGAGAGTTCAAATAGCCTCAGAGAGTCTTCTTTCTCCATGGCTTCTATTGACTGACAGGTGAAGTGTAGCTCCTTGAGCCTGTTCTCTAGCCATTGGGCTCTACCTTCCTTGCATCCACTAAAGAAGTGTTCCCAGATGCTGTAACTCATGGTCTGGCCTCTTGGCACAGTAAAGACTTGGTTTCCCCACATCACTGCCTTGGCACCATTTCAGCTCTTTCTTATAGTACAGACTGTCAGGGACTTATCAGCCACATCCCTTCTCACCATTGCCATCCTCTCAGCCACTGCCCATCTTGTCCTTGGTTTACTTCTCAATGTACCTGGAGCCCACGAAAGGGAGCATTCTATTCCTGAGTCTCAGGCTTTATCCTTACTTCATATTGATCCTTCCAAATCTCTTCTCTCCTTCATCTGAACAGGTGCTATTTGCGTTTTCTCTCTGAGAACTCTCCCTACATAAGACTTGGAATTCTTTATTCTAGGGTTAACTCTCTTTTCTTTTCTTGGCATGAGTGTATTCATGACTTAGGTGTAAATTTGCAAAGAGGTGCAGAAGGGAATAAAAAGGATTATCAAAAATCCATCAAGAGATATTGCATAAATATTACTCCATTATATGCAAAAAGTACTGAGAACATTAAAATATAGTGAATAATAAATAGCAGCCAGTTATTTACTTAAGATTAAAATAGCATAGTAAAGCCAGACCTCAGAATCTTCCTTTTCTTATAGCCCAAGAGGAAAAAGCAAGCAAACAAAAATATCCAGCTAAGATAGACTAGTAGCAATCATAAAAATATAGAGTAAGTAAGTTGTCAGTTGAACATATTAATAATTGGCAAGGCTGAGTGTGGTAGACGATTATAAAAGCCCCCCCCCCCCAACTCCCAGCCGCTTATGTACACATGTACATGCCTTATATAATGACCCTGTGGCCCTTAAGTAAGTATGGGTAGGACCTATAAATATGGTGGAATAGCACACTTGTGTTTAGGTTACTAACCAGTTGACTTAGAGTTAACCAAAAGAGATTTTCCAAGATTGGCCTGATTTAATCAAGTGGGAGAAAGTGAAGTATCAGGAAGGAGAGCTCCTGCTGGCCTGAAGAAAAGGAGCAGCCATATTGTAAACTGCGTACAGAGCTTGGGGGCAAGCACCTGAGAATAGCTTCTGGTCGCTAAGAGTGGCCCCTGGATGGGAGCTAGTAAAAAAAAGGGGAACTCAGTCCTACAATCACAAAGAAATGAAGTCTGCCAATTTATTAATAAAATAACAACATTTTCCAAGCTCACCAGTCGTGAGCAGAGGATCCAGCAAAGAAGCCCCGGTTCCTGGCCCATGGACACTGTAAGAAAACAAGCAGGTATGTTTGTAGGAATTTGTTATTTAGTAATTGAAAGCTAATATTCTGGGCTTGGCAAACATTCAAGCAATTTTAAAGCCTGCCTTCCACGGAAGCCATGCAAGGGGCAATGTAAGAAAGGAAAGTAAACATGTCCCTCCCTCTTTCCCTGACACACACGTCCACATTCACACAGACACACAAAACTCTTAAGATACATATCCAACTTGGAAAGAAGTGGAAGGACAGCTACTGTCATCAGTTCCAGAAGGAGAAGTAACAATTTCCACAAAAACTCCACCCGGACCACCTCTGAGTCTAAGCAGAGCCAAGCACAAGCTTTGGAAGTCTTAGTTTTAGAGAAAAAAGAGGAAAATAGGAAGACAAAAGGATTATTAACTTCCCAATCTAGTTGTCCCCAGCAGTTATAGAGAGAGATTTAGACAGAGATGACAAGAAGGAGAAAAAGAAGGAGAGGATGAAGGAGAAGGAGGAGGAGAAGGGGGAGGAAGTGAAGGGGGAGGAGGACTACAGTAAAATCAGAGTTGCAGGCAGCAGGGGGAAGAAACTTTCATGAAGTTCTTCCTGTATCATGTGGAGAGCAGGGTAAGGAGAAAAAGTAGTAATGATCACTGAAGACATAGTATTGAAAATGGGGTAAAAGAACAACCTGGCTGACTCACTAACTGAATGGAAAGCTCCAGTGCCTGAAGGTACATTGGAAAAAAAAATTTCAGTCCTAAAAGTATCCTTCCATGGGAGCAAGATGCTATGGCTAATATCCAGTGGTTCTGTTTTGATTAGGGAGCACTTGTCTTTCAAGTTGTTAAATATTTTGAGTATTACCCTAGGATATAGACCAACAGAGGAGAATAAACTTGGCCATGAGAAACAAGATTAGCCCTCAGGTTCACTAATAAAGGTGCATCTAGCCATATATATATATATATATATATATATATATATGGGAAATATATATAAATATACATATATATACATATATGTGTATATAAAATAATTTCTATAATATATAAAATAAATATTAATAAAAGGATATATAAGACACATAATAAAAATAATAAATTTATGGAGTGCCTGAGTGACTCAGTCAGTTAAGGATCCCTTGATTTCAGCTCAGGTCATGATATCAGAGTTGTGAGATGAAGCCCTACACAGGCTCTGTGCTCAGAGGGAGTCTTTCCCTCTGCCCCTCCCAACCACTTGTACATGCTCTTTCTTTCTCTCTAAAATAAAGAAATAAATCTTTAAAAAAATAAAAATGATAAATTTACAATTATTATTTATAAGTAATAATAAATTATGCCATGTATTCCATAGAGTCAATTGATTCTCACAGTATATTTTTGTTGAATTTTGCTGAACTCTTGACCTGTGACCAAATTAATGGCTGCAATTTATAAATGAATATAGTTCCCACATGAATGTTCGTTATATTTTTCTTTATTTTATTAAAAATAAATAAAGTACAATCACAAAGATGTTTGTCATTTGTAAATAAGGTGAACAACTTCTGTCTGAATGAGATAGTAGTTTCCAAATACTGAATATGTGTTTCCTCAATTATCTGTGCTAATCACAATGTAATGGCAAAAGGCACAACACATTTTTTTAAAGATTTTATTTATTTATTCATGAAAGACACAGAGAGAGAGAGAGAGGCAGAGACACAGGCAGAGAGAGAAGCAAGCTCCATGCAGAGAGCCCGATGTGGGACTTGATCCCAGGACTCCCAGATCACACCCCGGGGCTGAAGGCATGTGTTCAACCACTGAGCCACCCAGGCATCCCAAGGCACAGTGGGTGCCTTTAAATTTCACCTGCATTATTAATATTCTCTCCTTCACCTTACTGAGTTCAGATTGTCAACAAAACAATAAGTCAGCGACTGATTTGTAGCATTTGCCAATTTCCATAATGTAAAAACTCTGAGCATGGCAAATTTTAAGCAATGAATGTGAGGTCATTGAATGCAAAATAACCTCAATAGCATGGGTAATAGTAAAATAGAGTCAAGTCATCTTTTAGGAAAGATGTAATGTATTTATATATAAACTAACATAATTTAATTTTTAGTAATGGTCATATTTTCTTAACAACTGTTTCATAAAAATACTGAAAATGTAATAACCTATTCTCATGGTTGGTATGAGCAAGTGCCAGCACCCCACTGCTTCACACGTTATGCTACCCCATAGGCTACATAAACAATATCTTTAGATTTTAATTCATAAAAAAATAAAAACATTTTTCAACTGAATTGGAAATTGAGTCAATTAGAATTCACCCACTCAGTTTTAAACTCAAACACTGCTATCCAGTATAAAAGAGAGGAAAAAAAAGAGAGTGGGTATAATGCATCTCTCCAAGCATGTGCAGTAAAATAATGAAGAAGAGACCTACGGTATTGCAAAAATAGATAAAGAATCTGTTCTGGAAGAAAATATAAGCCTTCATAAAAAAGGAAAAGTTCCTAGAAGTGCTTCAGGCTACAAATAAACTAAATAAAACCACGAATTTAAGAAATAAGGTTCAAAGATAAGATGAAAATACGGAGAAAGTAAAAGTGAACAAGATAAGATTGAGAGCCCACTGTTAAAGAGAAACATCAAGGATAAAAATTTCACAATTACAAATAATTTTCATACATATATTTAGACAAAGAAAAAATAAGCATGGATGACAACCAAACTGCTGACAAAGAAAAAAAGATAAAAGAATATAAAATATAGAATACAGAGAAAAAAAGAATGGTATAGTAATAATATAATTACAGAAAAGAAAATAGGTATCATAGTGGATAAAGGTGTCAACCAAAAATATAACTTTGGCCCTTAAAAAAGAAAACCCCTTAAAATGAAAGGGAAAATATCATCAGTGTCATAATAGAATGTTCCTGAAATAAATGGAAAACTAAATAAGCAAATTGAAAAGAAAATTGATATGAGCAACTGACATGAGGACATGTTCTAGACAAGTATTGACAACATCCAACGCTGGTGAGGATGTGAGCAACTAGAATTCTCATTCATTGCTGGTAAGAATACAAAATGGTATAGTTACTTTGAAGACAGTTTGGTAGTTTCTTATAAAACTAAAGATTTTCTTACACAATCCAGCAGTTTCTCTCCTTGGTATTTACCCAAATGACTTGAGAACTTATGTCCATACAAAAACCTGCACCTGGATGTTTATGAAAGTTTTACTCATAGTTGCCAAAACTTGGAAGCAACAAAGATATCCTTCAGTGGGTGAGCTGATAAACTGTGGAATGTTCAGACAATGAAATCTTTTTCAGCACTAAAAACAAATGAGCTGTCAAGATAAGAAAAGACATGGAAGAAACTTAAATACATATTACTAAGTGAAAAGAAGCCGATCATAAAAGGCTATTTGCTATATGATTCCAACCATATGATATTCTGAAAAAGGTACACCATTGACTGTGAAAATGCAGTTATTGCCAAGAGTTAGAGGGAGGGAGGCGGGGATGAAGAGAAAGATTTTTAGAGGAGTGAGACTGTTCTACATGATACTACAATAGGGAAATGTGTCATTATGCATTTGTCAAAACCCACAGTTTATACAACACCAAGAGTGAACGCTTATATAAACTATGGACTTTGGGTGATAATGACGTGTCAGTGTAGGTTCATAGATTGTACAATGTACCACTGTAGAGCATGATGTTGATAATGGGGTAGGCAATACTTTTCTGCTCAATGTTGCTAAGAACCTAAAACTGCTCTGTGTTGTTACTTAGAACAAAACAAAACACAATTATAAGCATAGATATATTATTGAGATATTCATTCTCTCAGATCATGAACTGATTTGGGCCAAAAGTGAGAATAAGATGTTTTTATGAATTGCAGAAAATAATATATTACATATTTCACCAAAAGACAAATTGACTCTTATGAGTGATAATGGATGTACAAATGAACTCTTCTTTTAATAAATGCATTTTAAGAGTAAAGGACACAGCATTTGCCTTTGGTATTGGATGTTATCTGCACTGTCTTCTGCCTTGGACCTTTAATTTCTCTTTATTGGTTTAATGATACAAAAGTTTCTGCTCCTCGAGATTGAACCAATTACAGACTTATATATTTAGAAACAATTCCAAGGAGTTTTATTCTATATAGAAATGACTATTTCCAGATAATGTTAAGAATTCCATGTCCTTACTCAAATAAGAGATTCTTAATAAGACAATTCCACATTAAGAAGGAAATGTAAGTACAAGTACACTGAGCAGGGGTTTGGAATAGTGTGGCTCAAGTTCTAGGACCATCCTTAAGAAATGTTCTCAGGTTTATTTTTTTCTTTTGTCTTTCTTTTTAATAAAGATTTTATTTATTTATTCAGGAGAGACAGAGAGAGAGAGAGAGGCAGAGACATAGGCAGAGGGAGAAGCAGGCTCCTTGTGGGGAGCCTGAGGCAGAACTCGATCCCAGGACCCTGGGATCACGACCTGAGTCAGAGTCAGATGCTTAACCACTGAGCCACCCAGATGCCCCATGTTCTCAGATTTAGAGTGATCATCATATCTCTATATAAGAAATTTCATTTACTGTAACATGAAAGTATTAGTACCTCCTCTCCACTTGTGTGAATAATATGGTAGCAGCTAAAGTCTAATTTAAATAACAAAAACTCCGTTTTATTGATTTGTTTCTAAGTGTGAGGCATTGTGCTAAGAACTTTATAGATGTTTATACTATTTAATTCTCTTAACCTCCAAATTACTAATTAATCTCAATCCTTCTTTCTAAATTAGCATACCACAGATCAGAGATGCTAAGTAACTTGTCTGGGGTTGCACAGCAAGTATGTGGAAGATTCATGATTTGAAACCAGTTGTGCCTACATCAAAAATATGTGTTGCTAACTTTTTCACTTTTCTACTTCTCTTGATATCACCTCCTTAGGATATTTCATTAAAGGTAGAGAGAGATGAAAACATTTCTAGAGTGTTCATTTGATGTGTTAGATTCTTTTTCTGTGTGTGTGTTTTTTTTTTTTTTTGAATTTCATCCGTACAATAATTTTGTGAGAAAATTTTATCATTTCTGATTTACAGCTGAAAAAAAATCTATTAGGCTTAGAGGTTGACTAAGTGCAATTTGTCTGAGATAATTTTCCATGTGATTTGAACTGGGCCTTGCTTGATTCCAAATCTCTTGTTTATTCTTACTACTAAATATTGTTTCACATCATCTGAAAAAGGGTGACACTAAATTTCAAGCTAAGACATGTAATTTCCAAGGCCAAGGTGCTAACATGGGACTTACTAAATAATAATATTGTCTTGCTATGCCAGAAAAGGTATTTTTTCTCTTCTGCCTGTAAAATCCAGGGACAAATGAGCAATCTTAATATAAAGTGCCCCCAGGAACCAGCACAAAAACTCCTATTTAAGGACTGTCAGAAGTTTGAAAATGGTGACAGGCTGGCAAAATGCAATTCTTTTAAAATCTTAGTTCAGGGTCTAAGAAATTCTTCACAACTTTGAAACCATCAAGAGAAGATGCTTTGAGGAACAGCAATATCTTTTCAACTGTGGCAAGGCTGTTACTTCCCTGTCATCATACCCCCTTCCAAAATGAAGGGCTTTACAGATGTAATGAAGATTCTCTCCGTCTTGCTGCTTTAGACTCTAGCACAGACTTGAAAATAATTAGTGAACCACCCTAGTGGTGATGTGCTACTTTCTGCCAGCAAAGCTCTTCAGAGGCAATAATTTGCCTCTCCTCAAGAACATTGAACTCTTCAATTGAATAATGATGGCCTGGAAATACATGGGTCTGAACTAGATCAGTGAGAATCAGATTCTTGAAACCTGCAATCCCATTTTATTGCTTAGAAAGCAAAATGTCTATGAGAGCGATGAGTCCATGGGCCACGGCCCTGATACCGTCTCCACGCAGCAAAAGTGCAGGAACTGACATTCAGGCCTCATTCGACAGCTGGACCTCTCTGGCTCTGAACTCCCTTCTGCTCCCTTTACCCTACTGGCAAATATATCCTACTGTCCTATACTCCTCCTTGCTAGTGGCCTGTACTTTGGAATTTCTGGAAATCACTTTCTGCATTAATATGTGACACCTAAGCTGTTAGGTAAACTATCCTTTTGTCAACTTTGCATTATGTAGTAATTATTATCTTTTTAAAGATTTTATTTATTTATTTGACAGAGAGAGAGCATGAGCAGGGGGAAGCGGCATTGGGAGAGAGAGAGAGCAGGCTCCCTGCTGAGCAAGGAGACCTATGTGGGGCTCCATCCCAGGACTCCAGAATAATGACCTGAGCTGAAAGCAGATACTTAATTAACTGAGCCACCTAGGTATCCCTTATATAGAAATTATTAAAACAATCCTTGTTCACTGTAGAAAATTCTGAAAGTATGAACACAAATATATAGAGGTAAAACATTGCCTGATATGAGAAGAATCAGAAAGTAGCCTTCTCAGAAGGGGTGTAGAGGAATGTAGGAGTAGTATTAACAAAAAGAGACACAATGGAAACCTCTGGGTTGCTCAAGATGTTTTATATTTTGACCTGGATGATGGTGACATGGAGAACACATATTAAAAAGTGAATTAAGTGATACAGTTTAAACACTTTCCTATGTACTGTACCTCAATAAAAAATGAAAGCATTTAAAATCAGTCATCACCTCAAAACTTAGAGCCACCTTCACACTGGAATATTTCTTTCATATCTATCTGTATCTATATACACATATATGATATATAGCATGTGTTCATGCACTTGGTCTGGAATTCTTCATTTTTACCTAAAATATGTCCCTCTACTTAATAACTTTCAACTTGCAAATATTCATAGATAAAACAAAGCTACATGCAGAACAAATGGATACCACCTCTGCTCCCATCAAGGGGTGCTATTAGCTCTCTTGTTCCATGATTCTATTCTAGGCAGCCTTTTTTTATTTCTCCTTTTTTTCTTTTTCTCTTTCTTTCTTTCTTTCTTTCTTTCTTTCTTTCTTTCTTTCTTTCTTCTTTTTCTTTTTTCTTTCTTTCTTTCTTGTCTGAAAGATCTCTGCTATGGTTGTGTTTATTTCTGAAGTATTACACAAAGTCTGTGACTCTATTTTTTCCAATAATTCAAAAGCCATTGAGAGTGTTGAAATTATCAGCAGGAAGAAGCGAATGATGTGGGTGGAAGGAAAAGATGAAAAACACATGGAAGTGAGACTGCTGCAGAGACAGTTGGCTAGGCTTCACTTTCTCAGGACTTGGAATTGGGGTTCAAGCCGAGTTAGTCTAATTTCCCTGTGCCACAGGCTCCAGGTGACACCTGGATTGTGTAAGCAGTTAACTTTTCTTCCTAGCCTGTACCTTTATGTAGAAATCCCTAAATTAGTAACATAAAAATGAATGAGATTTTGTGGGAGCATCCAGATTTTGTGGCAGAATGGGATTTCTCTTGAAATTGACATTGACTTATCCAGCGATCCCCAACTTTGGATTCTTAGCAGTGGGAACATTCCAATGTCATCAGATCACCCCCAAACCCATTCTAAACATGCCTCTCCCTGGTGGATGTTTGTGTCCAGTCCAGTTCTCTAGATGCAGCCTTTTAGACATGGACTTGTGTGCTAGTGGCTTATTAAGGAAGCTCCTAGGAGAAACTAGTAAGGATAGGAGGAAGAAGGGCAGGGGAAGGAAGAGTCCATGTGAGCCTGTGACTTCAGGAAAAGCCAGGAACCCTGGAGACCTAGTTACACACCACCACTGGCTGGCCTCAAGGCAGGAGGGGCAGGCTTTCAGACAACTGCAGGAGTCAATCCTAGGATGGGGGTCTTCCCTAGATGTTACCCTCTCCCAAGCAAGATTTCCATGCGAAGTGAAAAAGTGGCACCATTTGCCTAGGGAGCATCCTCTGAAGGGAGCTATAGAAACACCCCCATTGGGAACAAAGATGCATAGAAGCTGGAGCGAAGATACAGAGTAGAAAGGATCCTGCAGATTGGGTGGAGTGTGCGGTGTCTGCTGCAGTGACTGTGACACTCCCCTGTCTTAACTCTGTGTCACAACTTGCCCCACAGGCCAAGGGATCTGCCCTCCCTTCAGTAACCTCAGTGTCTCTTTTGTTCACTCATTTTTCAATGACCAAGTCACGTCATCATTTCCATGATTGATTTTACCTCCAGGTCAAGGGAATGTTGCTGTTCTTAAAAGCCTTAATTAAGTCTGTAGAACAACCTGGAGGAGGCTTGAGAAGTGAGTGTTCTCATTTTCATTTACAGCTGAAAGAAACCAAGTTTCACGTATGAAAACCAATCCTTGTGTTCTCAGTCTGCATGTTGGAGAGAGACACCTAAGGTCCCTGGGGATGCCACCTGCACAGTGTTGATTGAGTACCATGTCATCCCTGGGGGCCCCATCCCCCCAGACTGTGCTGTGCATGGTGCCCCTTGAAGGTTCATAAGTCTGCATGTTCATACTCCCAAACTGCCAGCATCATGATGGGGTTTCTTTGGGAAGAGGTAAGATGAACTTTTGATTCTTTGGCGCTATTTATTTCTTTTCATTTTTGAAGCTACAAAACATCTTGATCAATACTTCAACTGATTTAAACTATATCCACAATTAAAAGCCCTCAGACTTCCCCTCTCCCAATCTTATGATATGGCCTCCTAAAGGGACTATATCCTTGTTTCAAAATCATTGTGTCTTCTCTGACTCTCCATCAAGGAGATATTTTGTATTATTTTAGAAAGCATTTTGGGGGCACTGAGTCTTTTTCCATATATTTTGAATATATATTATAAAACTACACACTTTTTACCAATGAAACACTTAGATGTTTCCTCTCCTAATACTTTTGAGAATTTATGAAGTAGACAGATTCTGTTTTCTTTCTTTCTTTCTTCTTCTTTTTAAGATGTTATTTATTTATTTGAGACAGAGAGAGAGCACAAGCAGGCAGAAGGGTCAGAGGGAGAGGGAGAAACAGACCCTCCGCTAAGCGAGGAGCCTGATGCAGGACTCGATTCAAGGACCTGAGATGATGACCTGAACCAAAGGCAGATGTTTAACCTACTGAGCCACCCAGGCACCCCAAGATCCTGTTTCCTATGTCATATCCTAGCATGTACTCTAAGAGCTCCTTTAGTAACTGTCTTATCTGAGTCATAATGATGGAAAATTAGACAGTATGATGATAAATGTATATTTTAAAAATTGAAATTGGAGGGACCCCTAGGTGATACAATCAATTAATCATGAGACTCTTGATTTCAGCTCAGTCATGATCTCTGGGTCATGAGATTGAGCCCTGCTCAGGCTCCATGCTCAGTGTGAAGTTGGCTTGAGTTTTTCTCTGTCCCCCTCCCACTCATTCTCTCTCTCTCAAATATATAAATAAATCTTTAAAAAAAAAATTGATAATTTTGGAGATGCCTTCAGAAAGCATGCTACATGCCACAGAGTACTTAGAGCTTTGTTTTCTTAACACAGGACACCCCCTTGCAAGCCCACCTCTGCCAGAGTGTGAGATAACCTGTGGCACGGACTCGAGTTTCTCTATTTCAGTTTCCTTATCTGCAGAATAGGAGAAGAATGTCTATTTCTGAGGGTTCGTAAAAAGCCTCATGTGATCACGTTTGTGAGGTACTTTGTGAAACTATAACTCACTGCCTACATGTAAAATAGTCGTCTTGCATGTACATTTGTATGTGTGATGTATAGCCTAGGCACATTGCACTAGGAACCAGGGATCCTATGCTCTGCCGCCAGCTCTACTTATAAGGAGCTTGCCATGAACACAAATAAGCCCTTTTCATCTCTGGATTACAATTTCCTCATCTATAACATAACATGGTTTGGAGAGCTTACCATAAGGTTTCTCCATGACCCAAAAACTTTTTCTCACGCTTCCACAGATGGAAGTGTCCATTCTCTCTCAGCGATGTCCTTCACCTCAAAATGAACAACTGGAGGATAAGTATATCTAAAAAATCTCGGCTTCCTTGTTCTATGGCCAATGATCATTAAAAAAAAAATAGGTATATTCCCTCCCAAATGACCAGAAGCAATCCAGAGTACGTGATTCCAAAGTCTTACTATCTTGACAATGTTGTTAAGGTAGCAGAAACCACATAAAAATGTTGAAGCAATTTAATAGAGACAGATTTAACTAAGAAGCATCACTGCTACTGGCAACATTGAATTTGAGAAAGGAGTCTTACCTAGACATAGATATATTTACCACTATTGACAATGTTATACTATTACAGATTTTAGTAGGCCGCTAGATACACACTTACATGTGCATGCCCAAGGCAAGAAATAGCTCATGGCATGCCAGATAAATGTTTATTATTAATTTTTATTTACTTTATCATCGACCCTCTATTTTGAGCTCCTTGAGGGTGACTACGTCTCTCACCTCTATAAAAAATATTTACTATCTACTGGGGCTATATACATTTATTAACTTATTTTACCTGTACAACACAGAAAAGAAATACAAAGAAGGCTTGTACAAATGCTCTACTGCAGGGACACCAGGAATCTGGGAGCATTCTATCTTTCTGGGAGCTTTACCTTCCTAGTGTGTGGACGGTCATACCATGGTTCAGTAGGGCTGCTAGAGTTCCAGCTATTATGCTCATTTTCCAGAAGGAAAGAGAAAAGAAGAGAAAGGGGATGTAACTCTCAACTGGGTCAAAAACTTTATTTTTTTTTAAGATTTTATTAATTAATTTATTTATTTGAGAGAGAGAGAGAAAAAGCATGAGTTGGGGAGAAGCAGAGGGAAAAGCAGCCTCCTGCTGAGCAAGGAGCTAGATACAAGGCTTAACCCCAGGACCCTGAGATCATGACATGAGTCAATGGCAGATGCTTAACCATCTGAGCCACCAAGGCACCCCAGTTTCAGGAATTTTAAAGAAACTTTTCAGAAGTTAGAAGGCACACTTAGGCTAAAATCTTATTGGTAAGAACTTAGTTACAAGAAGACTGAGGAACACATTTATTCCTGGAGAAAATGTCCTGGCCTAGAAATTGAGAGCCTGTAACCAAAGAAGAGAAGACTGATATGTAATAGGCAACTGATGTCAGTGTCATCTCCATGTTACCGATGCAGACATTAAGGCTTACAGTGGATAAAAAATTGTGCACAATCATAAGATACTGCAGCTAATGATTTACCTCATCCTTAAGCCAATACACTTTTCACAATGTAACACTGCAGTCACAATTACCTTGCAGCGTGGCCATGTGGTAGATATTCAATACCCATTTGTGCAGTGAAGGAGCAAATGAGCACCATGGACCAGCAGCAATAAAATGGTGAAAAGCATGAGCTCTTGAGCTGTTCTTGTCAAACTTTAACATGTACCTAATTTTCCTGCACATCTTGTTAAAAGAAAGATTCTGATTCAGTGGAAGTGGGGTAGGTCTGAGAGCCCACATTTCTAATTAGCTTGTGGGTGATAACTATGCTGCTGGTCCATGGGACACTCTTTGAGATCAGAGACTTACATTATCCAATAATCTTGAAATATTCTGAATTGAGATGTACTGTGCATTAAATGTAAAGTACACATTTACTGGTTTCAAAGATTTAGTATGAAAAAAGAATACAAAAATCTCATTAATATTTTATATAGATTTCATATTAAAATTATAGCATTTGGTCATACTGGATTAAATAAGATACACTATTAAAATTAAATTAATTTTACTTATTTCTTTTCACTTTTTAAATGTGGCTACTAGAAAACATAAAATTACATGTGTGGCTCACATTCTATTGTTATTGGACAGTGCTGATCTAGATTGGGTAATGCTACTTTGTTCAAATTCTGAATCCCTATGTACTAAGAAAAAGATTATAATCAGATTAACTTCATTAAATTCAGTTTTCCATTATAAACTGGGAGCAATGAAAGTGTTTTCTTCCTAGAGTTGTTGTGATGATTGAATAAGAGAACCAAATAAAATGCTTAACACATGGTAACTCTTTGAAACTGAGCTGTAACACTCGGATTTCAGCAAGGACCACCAAATAAAACAACAAAAAAAGCATATGATGCTTCATATTTAAATTTTTTTTTAATTTTTACTTTTTTAGAGAAAGGTAATGAGTGGAGGAGTGGGGCAGGGAAAGAGGGAGAGAGAGTGAGAATCCCAAGCAGGCTCCACTCCCAGTGCAGAGCCCTATGTGGGCCTTGATCTCATGACCCCAGGATCATGACCTGAACTAAAATCAAGAGTCAGACACTTAACTGACTGAGCCACCCAGGCATTTCTGATGTTTCATATTTTTAAAATATGCCAAACATAGTAATTAAGCACTTTAATAATCTTTGTTGCCAGTTATTTGAAAATAATGAATTTGGTCATACACATCACAGAAACTTTGCCAGCCTCATTCTTCTTATTTCCTAAATTCAATGAAATTGATGAGTTTCCCAATGAACACGGAGCTATAAGTCATGTTTGATTATCAATGTTGGACATAACTAGAGTGTGTATATTTCCAGGTGGGGATCAACTGAGTCATGCCACTATTGCTCACACAGAACTATAGTTTACTGTAGGTCCTCAGAGAAATTTGCACACAAAAAACTAATCTCTTCCAAGTTCCATGTCTTCACCAGTCTATCTGTTCTCAGAATACCCAGGGTCTAGATGAATTCACTAGAAGGCAATTTGCTGAGTAGACAATTTGCCTAAAACCAATTAGTCAAAAGGCTAATTCACCAAATGACTGATACATCAAATTTACTTATTGCTTTCAACTATTTAGCTGTGGTTCATGGGTTTTGATTTTTGTTCTTATTGTAGCATTTTAAGGCATGCTTAATTTGTTTTTGTCACGGTCACCATTGCTCTTGTCGAAGCCAAAGGGCAAAGAGAGGAAGAGGCCAAAGAAACAGCAGAAAATGAGAGCTGAGGAGGAAAGCCATGGGACAGAAAAGAAAAACACTGTAGAGGTACAAGGCACATAATTACAAGACTATGTTCTCAAATATGGAGCATTCTTATGAATATACTTTTCAAAACATATCATTAATCATGCAAGCAGACAATGGTAATAGTTCCTGATATGCAAGAAAAATGTTACAGAACATATTTTTTTGAGTACATGGAGAATCCTTATCAATATATTTCCTTGGGCATAATAAAATATTCATAGCCATTTTCATATTCAATAATTACCATGTGAAATATCTTCCTTATGCCCCAGTCTCCGTGTCTCTGTTTCTCTCATTCTTCAGCTGGTAGCAACAGGAAGCAGGGGAAAAAAAATGAAAAATAGTTCTTCAAAAATAGTTTTGAAAATGGAAGCTTGGTGGATCAGTCACACTGAACACAGTGAATCAGCTACTGGATGCTGGCTTGCTTCTGGATGTACCAAGAAAATTGACAATGGGTGAGTTAAGAGGGATAAGGGAAGCCCAAAAAAACTAAAGAGGTAGGTCCACTTTCATAAGAAAAACGTTTTAGGCAAACAATTATCAGAAATATTTTTTTTTTCTTTTACTTTAAGTGCCCAGGCTGTAGTGCCCTAAAGCAGGGTCAACAAATGTTTGGCCCCCAGCCACCACCCTGAGCCCTGCCCAGCTCCTCACCCACCCATCACTTATCAACCATGCTTCTCCTTCCTGCTTAAGTAGATGTGGTTTGAGAACCTTCTTACATAATCCTTAGTCATTGCACTTTTGGGAATGTGAATAATAAGAAATCTAATTGCCATCTTAAGTCACCCAACTATATTAACACATAAGTGTGAACAGAGGTGTGCTTTCCAAAAAAAAAGATTAGAAAAGAAATATACCCCTATCTTAATGAGAGATCATAATGCAAAAACCAGTGAAGCATACCTAGACCCAGACTGAAGGTCTTAATATAACATAAGAACATGTCAGGAAGCAGCGGTGCAGAGAGATCTGAAAGGTAACACTGTCAGTGCTCACCTCAGATCAAGAATGCCCCTTCTGTTTGTCTCCACCTATGTGGTCCTGGATGCAGGTATATTCATCTCCTGAGATGGGAACCTTAGGTTATCAAACCTGCTGTATGTAAAAATTGCATACTGGATTTGATTGCCTCTACTCCTCTATGTTTGCACAATGTTTCTCAGTAATTTGGTTCCTGTGAGTTACAAGTTAGAAGTTTCTGAGCCTCTTAGCAGATATTGTTTTTTTCTATAAATTCTGCTTTGTAATCATTCTCAGGATAATCAAAGCCACCATTTTTATACCATCTTATCTGCTATAGGTATGGGTGTATATGTTAGGCTATTAGGGCTTTATAACTGTGTTATGAGATAGATATTTGGATCCTCACTTGTAAAGGCAATAACCAAATCTCAAATGTGTGAGGAATATACTTAGGATATCACAGCTAGACAAAACACTTGGACTAGTAAATTTGACACCAAATTCCTTGGAGCCCAACCTTTGCAGGCTATAGTCTTTGAAGAGTCGCTAACCCATCACTCTTGGCAGGTGATAGATAGGTTATCTAAGCCTGATTCTGAATTATAGAAAATCTCTACTTACTGAGGCAGTATTTTCTGAACAATAACATCACAATCACATCAACTACTTGTAAGTTCCTGGTTTTATCATTTTGAAAGGTAAATTATTGTGAATAATAAGAGCTATATACATGTGCTTTCTATTTTTCTCGTGTTTAATTTATATTTTGATTACTGAACTAGAAAACAGCTAGCACTGTTTTATTGTCTATGAAACACCCATTAACTTCTCACAAAGTAAGAGCAGTCTCAGGTAAACACATGAGATATACTGATAAAGTGACTAGGCTCTAGAGATAAATCCTTTGGGTCAGGATCAGCTTTTGGCTGAGGTAAGGAGTTATACCTTACCATCACCAAAAAAAGGTAATACAAATAAGACCGACCAAAAACTGAGTAGCATAGGAGTCCAGACAATAGTGAAAACCAGAAATGCTAGAGCTGACATCAAGATGAAAATCAAAAGCAAAAAAAAAAAAAAAAAAAAAAAAAAAGGTGGGGAGGTGTCAAAGCTGAAATAGCTCTAGGATTAACACATGAGAATAATCTTAAGGGGCACTGGGTGGCTCAATTGGTTAAGCATCTGCCTTCAGCTGAGGTCATGATCCTAAGATCAAACCCTGCATTGGGTTCTCTGGTCAGTGGGGAGCTTGCTTCTCCCTCTCCCTTTGCCTGATGCTCTGCCTGTTTGTGCTATCTGTCTCTCTCTCTGTCAAATAAATTTAAAAAATAAAAAGATTTAAATAAATAAATATTTATTTAAATAAAGATTTAGATAAATTTAAAACCTTAAAAAACCTCGATCATCGAAATTTCCTTGTTTTCCCTTGTGATATAAAGCTTTGTCTTTCACAATTTGTGAATCCTTGAGTTAATACTTGGATCCCTTGGAAGGCAGTGAAGACAGATCAAGGGTTTACCCCTTTCTCAGTGCAGAGAGTAGAAGGCTTCACAATGGGAACCTTGATAGGTACATATGATAATTCTCAGAATATTAAGTTTATCAGGACATCCTGTTCTTTGGTAAAATAAGGCTTTCCTGACACAAATATTCCTGACCTTGGGAAAGTATTTATGATTGTTATGTACAAAAGGATGTGTTTTTGTGTTTGCATCTGTGAAATGAGAGCAATGAATGATGCTAAGAAATTGTGGGAACACAATTCAGTGGGAGCACTTCCAGTATTTTAAAAGGCTCAAATTGGCATTAGAGGATAACATGAGAATTTACCTTAACACCACTTAAGCCTTAACAAAGGAAGAATGACAGCTAACATAAGAAAAAGGAGTTTCTTTCAGAACACAGGAAACTGAGTCAGAAAAAAAAACCTGGACCTCAGATTCCATATTCCAATTTTGGCGTGAATGAGGTCATTAGGAAGTAAGGGCATGTGAATGGCAAACTTTCATTTGAGGGAAAGGTAGTGATAAGATAGGTAAATGCAGCTCAAATAATTTAACCAACAATCTCACTTGCTATTGAAGTCTCCAAGAAAGAAAGAAAAAAAAAAAAAAAAGGAGAAAAGAGAGAAAAGGAAAGAAAAGAAAAGAAAGAAAGAGATGGATTTAAAAAGCAAGCAAAATATCCAGTAAACAGACAAAAAATGGAAAACCATGTAAAGGCATGGTCCTAGACATAGGGTAGAATCAAAATAACCCTCAAGATATTCCTTGGCAGGCAATGAAGAAACAAAAACATGGTAGTAGGTGAAAATCCTGAGACCTATAAGAACATATCTTGGACTACTATTCAGCCATCAAAAAAAAAAAATGAAATCTTATCATTTGCAATAATGTGGATGGAACTAGAGGATATTATGCTAAGCAAAAAAATCAATCAGAGAAAGACAATTATCATATGATCTCACTCATATGTGGAATTTAAGAAACAAAACAAAAGATCATAGGGGAAGAGAGGGAAAAATAAAACAAGACGAAATCATAGAGGGAGACAAAACTTAGGAGACTCTTAATAATAGGAAACAAACTGAGGTTCGCTGGGGGAGAGGAGCAACTAGGTGATGGACATTAAAGAGGGCACATGGGGCGCCTGGGTGGGTCAGTCAGGTTAACCATCTGCCTTCGGCTCAGGTCATGACCTAGGGTCCTGGGATTGAGCCCCATCTGGCTCCTGCTCAGTGGGGAGCCTGCTCCTCTGTCCTTCTTTGCCTGCTGCTCTCCTTGCTTGTGCTGTCTCTCTGTCTCTGTCAAATAAATAAAATCTTAAAAAAAAAAAAAGAATACAAATAGTGTATGTGATGCGATAAGCACTGGGTATTATATAAGACCGTTGAATTACTGACCTCTACCTCTGAAAACAATAATACATTATATATTAATTAACTGAATTTGAATAAATAAAAAATATATATAAGATAGAAAAAGAACTTAAAGGATACATACCAAACTGTAAAGAGATAATTCTTGTGGAAAAAGATGTAGGAGAGGAAAGATGTACATTTGTTGCTAATATTATATAAAGTTGTAGATAATTTAAAATCTATTCATTGATATTATATTTCTTATATTTAAGAAAAGATCTCTTTCTCAAACTTCTAATTATTTAAAGGAAAAGTCATGGTTTCACTAGTTTATATTTGATGTTTTGTAGATGACATGTCATTACAAAAGGAAAATACAGTATTATATTTTTATTTAAAAAAATCATACTTACAAAAGATTCAGCCAAATGTGAGCTTTCCTGGGTACATACTGACTGTGACACAGCTAGATTCTTTTGACTTAGAAATGGCAAATTAATGATAAATGCTTTATAATTATTCTGTTTTACATTTAATTTCCCAAAAATATATTTTGTATTAAGCTAGTTGTGCCATTCAAAACCATCTTGCTTCTTTTGGTCAATATCAGTAACTTCCAATTGTTTGTGGTATTCTTTCCCCACTATCATGACCAAGTTGCAATAAAAACAAATCTAGGAATAAACTCTTGCATACACAAGAACATTTATTATCAAACAGGTGTAATGGTTTATTAACTAGTGAATAAACTCAAGAAGTGTCAGCCCTCTTCCTTTCTAAGTGCTCTGACAGTACACTACAGGGAAGGTCCCCTGAGGACAAAGGCAACAATGTTTCACTAGTAGGAGTCAGGCAACCGAAAAATCTAGGAATCTATGGCTGTACTTGGGCTATTTGGGAATCTATCTATTATCTATCTATCTATCTATCTATCTATCTATCTATCTATCTATCTATCATCTATTTATCTATCTATCATCTATCTATCTATCTATCTATCATCTATTTATCTTTTTGAATCTAAAGTTCCATTCTGAAGCATATGATCAAGGTTTATTAGATTCTTGTAGCCTATGCATATAAGCTTGGAAATGCCTATAAAATGTGACGTATACTAAGATGGAGAATAAAGGCATCTAATGCAAAAGTATATATACCATACTATCTCACCTGAAGTGCTTTAAGGTAAATTATAAACCACACTGGAAATAACTCAAATGTCCATCAACAACAGAGTAGGTAAAATGTATTATATTCATGTAAAGGAATACCCCAGGAATGAAAACAACAGATGACCAATACCTGCAACAACATGGATGAATCTCAAAAACACTGCATAGAACTAAGAAAGCCAAAAAAAGAAAAAGTGCTTACTGTATCATTCCATCTACATGGTAGTTCACGAATAGGCAAATTAGTTCACAGGGATACAAATCAGAATAGTGTTTGAATCCAGAGAAGAAGACCACAGACTGGAAAGAAATCAAGGGGATTTTTTGGGTGATGGTAATACCCTATATCTTGATTGGAGCGTTGGCTACATGGCTATCTGTCTATCCAACTATCTTATCTACCTATGTACCTATCTACATATGTGTATATGTCTTAGTCCATTCAGGCTGCTACAACAAAATACTACAGACTGGCTGTCTCATAAACAACAGCACTCTATTGCTCACAGTTTCAAGGCTCAAAATCTGAGGTCAGAAAGTTGGCTCCTGAGTTGTAGACTTCTGGTTGTATCCCAGAGGATTCAAGAGGCTAGGAAGCTCTGTGGGGTCTCTTTAGCACTAATTCCATCTATGATGGCTCCACTCTCATGATCTAATCACTCCTATTGGTCTTCTTACAAATGCCATCATCTTTGAGGCTAGGATTTCACCATATGAATTTGGGGGATAGAGCACAAGTATTCTGACCATAATAATACACACACACGTGTGTGTGTGTGTGTGTGTGTAATATATATGTGTAATATATATATATATATATGGTGTGTGTGTAATATATATGCATATTATATGCTGAACACTGAAGTGTATTTAACAGTGGGTAATTATATCTTGATTAAAAAAATTACAAACAACATAACGGGTTAGTAAAATCTCCGGATAGCTTAGAGGTTACGATTTTATTAAGGAAGAAAGTATTCATTTGGTCTCTTGAAAGTAATAGCAAGAATTCTTGTCCCTTAATAAGCGCTTCCAACAGGACAGGCACTATGCTAGCTAATTGCCATATGTAATTTGAATCACTGAATCTTCTCAACAACTTCACAGCGTTGGATTTATCATTATTCTCATTTTGTCAGTGATGAAATTTATGCCAGAGAGGCTTTGTATTTTGCCCAGTGTCACTGTCTAGCAGGTGGCAGTGTAGGTCATCAGAACCAGGTATTCGTTTTTTGTTTGTTTTTTTTTTTAAACTCCAGAATTTTCCTGGTGGCATCATCAGAGCTCCGCAATGCCTCCTGTGTTGCCAAAGCAAGAGGAGGAAACTGTTAGAGAAAAGTTGTTACGAGGTAGACCAAGAGATGAAATAAAGGGCAAAGGTAGAAAAGAATGGCATTCATTTCCTTTATCAAATGTATCCCTTTCCATGGGAGCCCGGAAGAATTTAATTGCTGTCAAACCCAAACTAAAATTGTGAAACAGATTCTCTCTTTTTTCCTGTATTGTAATAAATGACCTCTCCTGCCAATTTCCAACTGCTAGGCAATATTTTTTATTATTTAGAAGGATGTCAATTCTGATAGGAGATGACTCAGCTAATTGAGTCACCATGATTTTACCCTGTTCAGTTTAATTACAGTTTTGTTCTTTCTCAAGATGTCTTAACAAAACTACTGTTAAAATCTCTGGTTAATATTACCATTCAGTCTATAAAAAATAAAATCAAGTTCACTTCTCTTTACGAAGTAGGGTGAATTTCTTTTAAACAGTAGAACACAGGAAAATATCCAAATAAAAGAAAGATCTCATCATCATTTCCTTGTTTTATTTTCATTTCATATGTACTAAACCAGCTTCATTTTGAATGAATTCCCAAGAAACTAAACAACTAAGCACACTGCTTAGACCAGTCCTGGCATGCCCAGCTCTGTGTGAGCCAATGGCAATCCGTAGGTAAATAACTTGGTTCCACACTTCTCTAAGGAAAAGATTATAGCTAGAATATTACAGTGGCAGCATATGTTTGTGATGGTTTTGAAAATATATTTTCAAAAAGTTTGGATTTTATGGCTAGGCTCAAAGACAGTTGCCTTTCTCTGAGTTTCTTTGCCTTCTCTTCCACTCTCCCCTTCTTGTACATACAAATCAAATGCTCACACACACCCCCACACATATTCAACATTCTGAACCAAATTGCATGTCCATAGGGACAACTGAACAGTATCGGAAGCTTTGCTGTCCCCTCTCCAACATGCAGCGTTGAATTGACAATTTATGCCTGCAGGTGGCTGCTTGCAAATGCAATTAGGCCCTGCTCCCACTGGGAGGGCTCAAGTGCACCTCATTAACTGGGCCAAGACTGTATTAATACTAGTAATTTTCCACCTGCAAAAAAAATAGACAGTTTACGCCAAAGGAAGTGAAATATATGGTCAGGTGTCTAGGCCATGTAGCCAGTGTAATTTTGTTAAGATCCCTTATGTTTACATCGAGTTGGATCATCCTAGGCCTGTTAACAAAGATCTTTCTTAACAGGAAAAGAAACTCCTGTTCCTGCTTGGAATTTTGAAAAATACAGCATGTGGTCCTTCCAAAGTAAGGTGTTTACAGTTTAGTAGAAGGAACACAGGCTTTGTTTAGAGTAAGACTGACCTGCGTTCTGATCATATCTTGAAGATGTTAGCCTACTGATGAGTAACAGAAGCAGATTTTGAAATGGATTGCTTCATGCTAGTCTCGCTTTTTCTTAAAACAAATGCGCAGGATCCAGGACACAAAATGAAATGAGTAAATGTCATGTCCTAGGAAATTAATAACTAAGGCCTTGGTCAGTTTCAATTAACCACTCAGAAAACACAAGTTTATAATGGCAGGTTAAGTTATTTTGAAATAATTTCTTAAAAGATCTTTCTGGGATTATGATGCACTAAGACATCATTCTCAGATGCAACATAAAGCATGTTTATTATGATTTGTGGATTGTTGAAGTTGTATGTTTCTGTTAGTCAGAAAACAAAACTTGAAATAAAAATTGCTGGGATACTAATCTCAGATGATTCCTAAAGTGAGTCAGAAAAAAAAAAAAAAAAAACAGGTGGCTTTGAGGGGAAAAAGCTGGGGCAAAAATTAAGTTCTTAGGGCTTAGTAGCCAAAGGGAAGAAAAGGGCTCCAGAGATAATGAGGAGAGCATGGAAGGGAGAAGAGAGATGGTGACTCACTCTAGTCCATAACCATACCCAGGATGTGAGTGTGCTGGGTGACAAATTAGCAGTCATTGCTTGGGCCAGTGCACATGTCAGATCTATCTGCATTAGAATAATAGGCTATCAAGCTTTCTGTTGTGGCATATTAGCACATAAAAGAGTTCAGTCTCCAGATTTAGACTGTCAGGACTTGAGTCTTTGTCCCATCACCTACTATGTCTTTTGCAAGTTACCTGACCCATCGAAGCCTCAAATAGATACATTAATATTACCTTGCTTGTAGGTTGATTGCAGAGGTTAAATGGGAAAGTCCATGCACAGTGCCTGGCAAAGAGTAGGTACTCAATTTCTCAGCTCTGATTATTAGATCTTGGACATAACTCTCATCCTTTGCTCTGATCTATAGCTTGGCTTACAAAAACCACCTTAGGCAGTATTCCAACATCTTCAAAAACAAGAAAAAGATGATAACAAAATACCTATAAAAAATGAAACAAGAGTTCTCAGTCCAGCCAATGCAATGTGTTCCTTTAAACCAGTTTATCCATCTCTTATCTCCTTTCTACTTATCCTTCAAGACTCAACTCAATTCAACTTGACCTTAACAAAGCTCCAATTCCCCAAATCAGAGAGATCATTTCTCCTTTCTCAAAATTCCTAAGTGCACTGTGTCTATCCCTGCTGCATCAATTAGTTCTTTCTGCTTTGTATTGTGGTGAATGACTGTCTCACCAACTAATTTAGGAAATTCTTGAGGACTCATCTTTGATTCCAAACAAAGCCTAATGCTTTCATGATAGATAATGCCATCAATGCCTATTTAATTGATATTGAGACCAGAAAATATTTTCAGGGACAATTAAGACACTGAACACACACACACACACACACTCACATAACTTATTATAATTCACCACTCTTGTCTGAAAAGTGAAAATGTACACATAGCCTCACTGGACAATGCAATATTTGGAGGGGAACAATGCATTATTCTAATCAATGAAAGATCCAGAGGCAACTCCACCCTTTTCTCAGCTTCGTAGCTTTAATTAACCCCACAGAAAAGATCAAGGAAGGAAAACAGACCAATAGTCCTGCACATAGAAATGTACTATTGAGAGAAAAAATTGTGTAGCTTTTTGTTGCTTTCTGTAATGAAAGAAAGAAAGATGGAAACCCATCTGAGAAAGACAGTTGGAATGCAGAGTTAGTGACAGATTTCCTTGTAATTGCAAATACATATACATTTTTAACACATATAGTTATATTAAATATCAAATGTAGATATGTATATATTTTTTAAACTCCTTTCTCCAGTGGGCCTGAGTCTAGCCCCCACCCCATATAAATAATTCCTATACAGAGATATTTATTTATTTATTTATTTATTTATTTATTTATTTATTTATTATTTCCATTATTGAAGCATGGTTAACATAAAGGTTAATTAGTTTCAGGTGTACAACAGAGTGATTCAGCAATATTGCACATTACTCAGTACTCACCATGATAAGCAGTCACCATCTGTCACCATGCCACATTATTACAATATTCTCTATGCCGTACTTTTCAATCCTGTGACTTATTTATAACTGGAAGTTTCGCCCCTTAATCCCCTTCATCTATTTGTCCACCCCACCTCCCACTTTCCCTCTGGCAACCACCAATTTGTTCTCTGTATTTAAGTCTCTTTGAGAGATAATTTTTAATTAAATTGCATTTAAGTACCCATTAGAGTTTCTTATCAAAACCCTGAGCACCTTAACCATACCTACAAATTCCCAGGTTACTTAAAACAAGAAATGTATGTCTGGTATTTGAAAAATATTTCAAATTCTTCCCCTCATTCCCCCCCACACACACACATGCACACACACACACATACACACACACACTATATTTTGAGGGCACATAGTGATCCAAATTGCACCACCAATCACCACCAATATAGTTCTTTCTCTTGCTGTGTAAGAGGAATTTAGATTATTTTTTTAAGTCACTGTTTGGATCCAGAAAGGCTTTTCTTTTCAGTCTCAAGGAACACAATAATCAATTCCTTTAAGAGAGAAAAATGTGTTTTTCCCAAATATGTTGCACAGAAAAGATAAGGCGCCTTCTCCCTGGGGAGATGGGAAGAACAAACAGTGTTGTCAACACAGGAAGACTGCTGCAGAGGTGGACACATCCCCCTGCCACCCTGATTAGAGAAAGCCAGGAAGTAAGGGCTGTTTACTTGGGAACTGCCATGAGAACCAGGCTGCAGCCCCCACCCCAAGGGGGGAAGGGGAGAACCAGCCCAATCTGGGAAATGCTGTGATCCTGACAGAGCATTCTTCTCCCATCCTCTGCAGTGCGATCTGTTTTTAAACCTGGGACTGCAGTGCCAAAGAAGAAGCGACCATGCCTGCCCTCTCCAAGACAGAACTGGGAATAGAGCCAGAGGAAGCTGACAAGGATTTAGGATGGGAAGAAGAACCATAAGACTCTTACTTCAGACTGTCTTTAGGGAAAAATGAGTTTGGGTGGATAATCTACATGTCACATTGATGCTGTGTCAATTCAGCTAAGCAGAAACTGGGTTTTTCAGGGTTCCTTTCACTGCATCATTCCACGTTAGCATGGGCCATGAGAAACATACCTGGTGGTGGCATGTAGAAATTAAGCATAAATCATATTACTTTCAAGCTCTGAAGGTTAGTGGATGCACACGTGGGCATGGGCAAAAGCTAGGCAACACAGGTTCTTTGGCTCCCCACAGATGGTGCCCTCCTGGGGTCCGAGGTCCCAAGCCAGCACATGCCCACTTGGCACCATGATAAAGCACACATTTCTCCTGCAGGTCACTCACATCACTGAAGTTGGAGGGTTTAAGACCCAGGCTGCTGGGCCTTCCAGTTTGTCCACGTGGGCTCAGATCATCTTCCTGTATTTGTTTGTTTCTTTCTCTCTCACTCTCTCTCTATTGCTTCACATCTGCTTTCCTTCTTGACCACCTGCCCTACTGACTTCACACTCCAGCTTTAGTTTTAGAGACAACAGCCATGCATAAACCCCTTAACCAGCTCCCATGACTGTGAAAGGTAAAATGTCTGTAAACAGACAGTTTATTCTGTATCAGTTCTGGTGGTTCTCTTTCCCTGGTCAAACTGCCTGATTGATTCCATCTAAATTCCAGAAGAAAATTTGCCAGCGTTCTTGGTGCTGAGGTCTACACAGTTATCTACCAGCTGATTTGATATAAGACAGGATGGACCTCTTGAGATGTCTGACAAAATTAACTCATGAAAATATCATTGTAGAGTAGAAGAATGGGATAGGAACAGATGGTAGTAAATACCATTCTAAAGCAATGAAACTGACAGCTGAAAACCTTGAGAATTCTGGATCAGATAATATTTCAAGGCATGTATGTATGTTCATTTTATATGCATAGACCTGTGTATATTTATATATATGCATGAGTGTGTATATACATAGAAAATTAGAAAAATAACATGTTAACTAGCAAACACCTCCATGGGTCTCATTTCTGTAAATATGAATTGATAGGCTGCCAAAGGAATACTGAAATGTGAACCTTTAATCTAGGTTGGTTTGGAGAAAATAATATTGCTCTTTATGAGAAGTAAAAATGATTGGCTATAGTGTTTCATATATTACTTCTTTACACTTCAACTCATTTCCAAAAGTGTTTGAGGCAGCTTGCAAAATATGTACATTAAAATAAAATAAAATAAAATAAAATAAAATAAAATAAAATAAAATAAATAAAATAAAATAAAATAAAATAAAATAAAATAAAATAAAATAAAATAAATAAAATAAATTGGGCAGATAATGAAAGTGGAACCAAGAAGAAAAATAGGACTCAAAATATAAAACAGAGCTAGTCTGAAGCGAATTCAGGAAAACATACAAATTTAAAAGAATACAAGCAATTAATTCCTGTGCAGTTGAGTGTAACAGGTAACAGCAGCATGAAGACCTGAGAAACTAATGTAGTGTTAAACCAAATTAATCAAGATCTAGTATTCTGTATATGGAAACTGATCATTTAATTTTACCCTATACTAATCAGGTCCTTTCTATAATATTTATTCAATTTATGGTTCCATGACCTAAAAGATTTAGACAATCAGGAAAACCTTCAGTCAAGATTAACAAAATAGTGAAAAGACTTAAAATAATGCCTTGGGAAGAATGGTTGAAGGAGCTGAACAATTTTAACCTAAAGAAGAAAGATTTTATGAGACAGAATAACTGTTTTCAATATAAAGAACTCCTACGTTGAATAGGACACATTTGAAATATATTGCCTGGGGATAAATATAAAGTCAAGAGTTAAAGGTAGAGGAAATAAATGTAAACTGAGTGTAATATTCATATCCATACAAATGTAAATATGAAATAATGTGTTTTGAGTGGTTTTGAGCCAAGGTCTTCAAGGAAGTAAGGCTCCTCCTTGTTGGGGATGTCACCCAGAAGAGGCAAACACTGGGCGTGAGGCTGGAAAGAGATGATGTCAACAGTCATTTCCCGTCTTAATCCATATCATAAACACCATCCCAGGACTGGTGGTACGTGCTTTTTCCAAAAATCAAAGGTCAAGTCCTTGCAGCATAAGAAATAGAACAGAGCCCTAAAATGTGAATACTTGGGTGCTTTGTTCATTCTCCTGGGGAGCTGACAAGTGAAAAATAGCCATACCTGAAACACATCTATTACTCAGTGATACCCTCTCCATCCTCCTTGAGTGCTGCTTCTACATTTTATAATCTTTCCAATCTCCTCCCTTCTGAGATTATAAACCAGAGATTACAGGAACCAGTTCCAGTCGACAGATAGACATGTTTAACCCTATGTGGAGTTTAAATTTTAAAATTAGTTTCCAACTCGTAAAAACAAGGAAATTTCATACGAAATGCCAGACTGACAACTGGTCTTGAAAAATAGAAAGATCTGGTACTACTGAGCCCCTCTTTCCTGCATGGCATTTTTATGACCGAAGCTAAATTTTATTTCCTCTCTTAAGATGAAACCTAGGTCTCCAGTTTGCCACCATGTTTCATTGTCTCCTGCATTTATGTTAGCTATCTGCCCCGTGCTGAATTTGCAATCCTCACCATGTATTCTGAGCACACTAACTGCTAGACATTTTTTTTTTTTGACTAGGAAACTTTTAGTAAATGTTTATATGTATTCTTAAGCAGGTGTTAGCTGAGTTCTCTAGAGATTAGAGCCTGAGGCAAGGATTAAGTGCTGGTGCTTTATTTGGGAGTTGCAAACCTAGGGCAACAAGAGTGCAAGAAGAGGTAAGTGAGAGGAAATCAGAGGAATCAATTGCTAGGAGATGTATGTTGCTGAGTATAGCACTGTACTTGGCAAGAGCAAACACTCAGCCAAGTAGGATGTCTCAAGACAGTTTGTAAAAGAAACTGTGTTACCATGGAGAGATTGGTCGGCTGGTTTCCATTGGACCAAGTTTGCCCCTTTGGAAGTTAACCTCTCCATGCTTCTAGGTTGCATGATCTAGTCCCTTCCATGGCTTCCATGATGTCAGACTTACACTCTAAAGTTCAGGGTTTTTACGTTATTCTCAAAATGGGAGGAGGAGACAAAAGTTCCAAGCGTGTGACTTGTGAGACTAGCTGTACAATGGAAGTGAAGGGCAGTGCAAGTAGGTGCTCAACCCCTGGCATCAGTAGAACTTGCCATGGACAGGTGTGAATGGAATCAGTGAGTACTGAGGAAAAGCAAGTGAATGAGAGGCATTGGTAATGACGTTGAAGGAATCTAAGGCAGGCGTCAGGCCACTATGGCCTGCAAGCCCAATCTGGTCTGCCACTTGTTTTTGTATAACTCATGAGCTAAAAATGATTTTACATTTTCTAGGTGGTTAAAAAAAATCAAAGGAAGAATAATATTTTGGAACACATACAAAGTATATAAAATCACAACATCAGGGACTATAAATAAAGTTTTATTAAAGCACAGCCACGGTCAATCATTATGGATTGTCTATGCCTGCTCTCTCGAAACAGACACTGCACAGCCTGCAAACCATAAAATATTTACCAACAGGCTTTTCCGAAAATGTTTGCCAATCTCTGGTCTAAGGAAGCCCATTTAGTGTATCGGAATCAAGAGGCAAAATGAAACATTCTCAGCAAAATGCAATAGGGCTATAATTGCTCAAAAATTACCTTAAAAGCTACTACAATTTACACACACCTACTTATGTTCTCATAACTGTGAGTGTAATTGCACTCCCATGTGCAGTCCAAATCCATGGTTAATGTCCCATGATCTATTTATGGAATCACCTACAAAAAGACAAAATAACTGTTTTTGGTTTTAACCCAAATAGCAACATAGTAACTCTATTCCAGATGAAAATAATCTCGGAGCATTATTTTGACATACAGGAGAGCAGGAAAGACAAGTAGTATTATTAATTAAGTTTCTAATTCGAGTTGCATGTTCTGAATTTAAAAATCCTACTTAGAAAAAATGCACACCTAGAGAAGTGACAGCCCTGAGCACATCCTTCTGTGTACACTAACAGGCACACGATTTCCTGGGGTTATCATTTGAGATGAGTTGAAGGTCTCCAGTTTGCCAATTCTGTGCCAGGTGAAAGGATATGCAGCCACACTATTAATAGCACCAATTTTGCTGACAGCTAGAACCATAGAAGCAGTCTGTGTGACTGACTATATTAAGAACTCTGGACAAAGTAAGATTTTGAGCATTTAGAGGGTATCTTTTATTTGGGGATTAACTAAATGCTATTTATTTATTCACTCGAAAAGCATCTGCTAAGAGCCTATTATGCACTAAGTGCTAGGTGCAATGCTAAGGATACTTGCACAAACAGGACACAGTTCTTGTCCTGGTACTTGGGATATGATCAACCGACGCTCCAGCCCCCATGACCTGGATGCTGTAAACTATGCATTCCCTCCCAGAATAGCCCTCTCCAGGGACCTGAGCTCCCAGTGGAACAGCATCTAACTATTCTTGGCTCCTCTTCCCAAGACGAGCCTGACCTTTCATGGCAGCTCAAGAGCATGAGTGGCTAGAGTCATGCAAGCCTCTCCCAGGACGTGTATCCTCAAGCCAAACTTCTGCAGGGTCTGGGCTCCAGGAAGCCTCCTCTGCATGGTCTGCCCCTCAGAAGCCGGCCTAGTTGAGGATAACCAAGCATTCTTCTGATCTGTTTAAATGTGGGTTTTCCTTGGGAGACCTGGAGGATCTTGGAATATAAAGCTGGGCTTGACTTATTTATGTGCTTCAGAAGCACTGAGCTTCTTCCTTTCGAATGGCACTGACTAGGCATGGGGAGGGGGTTCTTTGAAACAGCCACTTGCCCCCACTCTGTGTATATGATAAAATGTTCTCAGTACTGACTCCTAGGAAACAGAGTTTTTTTAAAAGTAGTTCAGTATGAGGTAGCATGGGGTAGAAGAACATACATGCTCTTTGATTACTTTCCACCATTTGTGGCCATTACACCTACATCTTCATACCGCTCTGCCATAAAGGTGTAGAAAAGCTGTAGGAGGAACTAGAGTAAGAATTCTGTTGCTTGAATGCACTGAAAGCAGTTTATCTTGTTATTTCATAACCTTAAAAAAGTTACGGTAGTGATCTTCTGGAAAAGGCAAAACTATGGAGATGGTAAAAACATCAGTGGTGGCCAGGGGTTAGGGAGAAGGTGCGGATGCAGAGGCAAAGCACAGAGGAGTTTTAAGACAGTGAAAAAAATCTGCAGGATAGTGTAATGGTGGATAGATGCCATTATATGGGTTTGTCCAAACCCACAGGATGTACACCAGGGGTGAATTTTCATGAAACTTTGGACTTCAGGTGATGATGATGTCTCAGTGTGAGGTCAACAATTATAACAAATGCACCACCAGGAGGGGGAAGTGGAGGAGGCTGTGCACATGTGGGGGTAGGGAGTACATGGGAAAATCTCCATACACCTTCTCAATTATGCTATGAACCTAAAACTGCTCTAAAAAAAAAAATCAGGGCACCTGGATGGTTCAGATGGTTAAGTGTCTGCCTTCCGCTCAGGTGATGATCCCGGCGTCCGGGGACTGAGCCTCACATTGGGCTCTCTGCCCAGCAGGGAGTCTGCTTTTCCCTCTCCCTTTACTTGCCACTCCCCCTGCTTGTGCTCTCTCTCTCTCTCTCTCTCATTCTTTCTCATTCGCTCTCTCTCTCTGTCAAATAAATAAAATCTTAACATATAAAAATTTAAAAAATAAAAATTTAAAAAGTCTTTTAAAAATGGTGATAACAGAGAACACTTGATGATATTGAAGAAATGTAAACAGATGACTCCACGTAGAAATATAAAAACAAAATCCTTCTAGAAAACAAAATCTTCAGGTGTGCATTGGTATCCTATGTATAACTGGACAAGTTTTGGCCAACTTGGGCTTCAGGGTTTTTCTTTCTAAAATGACAAGGTAGGACAAGGCTACTTGTCTATGAATTTTTGAAAGCTAGAAGAGTGTCTGGTGTATAGAAAACATTAAACTATTAAAGTTGACTTATTGTTAATTGAGTTTATTGAACTTAATCCAGTTCTAATCTTCTATGACTGGTCTTTATTTGAGTCCAGAAAAATTGAAACTAAGCTAGATTGTTCTCTCAGTTGACCATTGTGTGCAGCTCGCCTGCTAGACTCAACGCTTGTCTTTTTGTATCTCTGTCTTACTTGCTCTGTGGTTTGCTGCAGTCCCAGCTCACCAGGCTTATGACCCATCCCAGATGCAGAATTTCAGACAAGGCCACAGTCTTGAGCCTGAAGAAAACGTTTTGAAGAAAACATTTCCTGGTGTTTTATAAGGATTCTACACATATTCTGCATCCTGCTGAGTGAAGCTTTAGCACACAAACCCCTGAGACCACGAGGACCCTGAAAGGAGAAAGGGGAATCATCATTCTTTCCCACACCATGCCATGAGTGTGTGTAAGTAAAAGCCTAAAAATATTCATAACAGATTCATATTTTATACCAAGTGCTCTAAACAATAAGACAAAAACTGGGATGCCTGAGTGGTTCAGCAGTTGAGCATCTGCCTTTGGCTCAGGTCATGATTCCAGTTCAGGGATCAAGTCCCACGTCAGCCTCCCTGTGAGGAGCCTGCTTCTCCCTCTGCCTGTGTCTCTGCCTCTGTGTGTGTGTGTGTGTGTGTGTGTCTCCCATGAATAAATAAATAAAATCTTTTAAAAAATGTCAAAAAAAAATAAGACAAAAACTATGTGTAGTCAAAATAACAGTAGAACGTACCCAAGATTTCTCATAGCTTCTAGTGTCATATAAATTCAACAGATGCCCTCCATCCCAGCTGTTTCTTCCCCAGCACTGAAAAAAAAATAATTCTGTCTTCAGTTGAATGCCAGAGGAGACAATTGGCTTGCATTTAGGGGCTGGGTGATATATAAATATATATATTATTTTAAGAAGTGGAGTCATAATTAGTACAACAATATGTTCACACTACGTATAGGATGGTTTTACACTTATTTAGTGGAATGGTGAATGAAAAATTAGCTGTTTTCCTCATTTTCTTTTTCTTTTTTTAATAATAAATTTATTTTTTATTGGTGTTCAATTTGCCAACATACAGAATAACACCCGGTGCTCATCCCATCAAGTGCCCCCCTCAGTGCCTGTCACCCATTCACCCCCACCCCCCGCCCTCCTCCCCTTCCACCACCCCTAGTTCGTTTCCCAGAATCAGGAGTCTTTATGTTCTGTCTCCTTTTCTGATATTTCCTACCCATTTCTTCTCCCTTCCCTTTTATTCCCTTTCACTATTATTTATATTCCCCAAATGAATGAGAACATTTTCTTTTTCTTTGTTGATCTCTAATAGTTGGGGTTTTGTGTTAGATGTTCATATTACGGCACTCCCGTGTACTTAATGGGAAACCCAACATCCAGCCTAACCAGGATCAGTACACAGAATCAACTGGGAGGAAATGCGTACAGGGCACCCTGAGAGTAGACAGAAACTTCACAGTATGGTAGGTTCCAAGAGTTGGAGAAAGAGGTTGCTGAGGCAGGAGATAATCAATGATGGGTGCTGGGCTCATAATTTGAGAGAGTATAGGTCACTGCTTCGGAAGGTCTGGTACTGGATGTAAGAAGCCGTGACACTGAGCCTGGGGTAAGAGAAGGAGGGTCCTCAGACGCCTGGGTGGCTTAGCGGTTTAGCACCTGCCTTTGGCTCAGGGCATGATCCTGGGGTCCAGGGATCGAGCCCCACATCAGGCTCCCTGCATGGAGCCTGCTTCTCCCTCTACTTGTGTCTCTGCCTCTCTCTGTGTGTCTCTCATGAATAAATAAATAAACCTTTAAAAAAAAAAGAGAGAGAGTGAGAAGGAAAGTCCCTAACCCCAGAGAACTGTAAGTATAAGAGATGTGCAGGCCCCATGGCTCCACAGAACACCCTTAAGTGAATCAGAACAAGGTACTCATATGGCCGGCAGCCCTGCCCCAGGGCACATGACTTAGTACTGGCCTGTGGACTGAACTCCTGCCCCACCTCTCCACTCCTGCCCACGACTTTTGTATGGTGCTCAGACTGTGCAACAGAGTGGCCCAGATGAGGAAAGCCACATCCAAGGGAGAGGGATGGTTAAGATCTCTTTTAATCCTCCCGCTTTGTGAAACCAAGTTGGTCTCAGGGCATGGGGCGCCTCAACAGGTGGGGGCTGCAGAACTCCAAGGCAGGCAGCCAGGTCTCTCATTCTGTGTGCGGGGCTCCAGAACAATCCTTTAATCCTACCAACAATCCCTGCAACAAGAAACACTGATTCTCCTTTTATTTAATTAGAGGATGGTTTTCTCATGAGCATTATGCCTGATTTATGAGTACCTATTGTTTGCCATGTAATTGCACATTCAGCACTGCTCAATGGAGTCAGAACCATGTGGGCTTGTCCTGCTTGCTTTACATTTTTAAAATCTTTTACTTAAGTGTATATGATTCATTTTATTATGATGCATAAAATCAAGGCATTCCAGGAGGCACTCTGTGATTATGGGTTGTTTTTGATAGTTGTTAAGACACGTGGAAAAGACTGCACCGAACCAGTCACAACACCCCTGGGGCTGACTCAAAAGTCTTGCAATTTGGAGCGATGACCAGGCAAAGGTGCAGTCTCTAAGATGCCTGCAACCTTCAGACATTTACCCAATGAACAGTAAATCCATTTTGAATGAGTGAATGATTGAAGTGTACTTTCAAGCGTTCAGTACCACATTACAGCAATCAGATACTTTTTTCCGCAGATAACTTGATGTTCTCTAGACACCCAGATAACATCTTAGAGAAAATTTTGCAGATTTGGGGAAAACTGTACACGCACTACCATGGGGCCAGTTCATTTCATTGGCCTTCACTGTGACATTAGGAACTAGAACACACAGGCATGTGTGAGCTCAAATGAAAACTCTAGAGTCACTGTTTGATGTTTAATGTCACTCATTCATCTTATGCTAACTTTATGATTTCTACCGTCCTCCACCATTAACTCACTCCCTTCCCCCCACCCCAGCCCTTCAGTCAAAAGGAACTCCTTACTCACTCTTCTCCACACATAGCCAGGCTATTCCACACCCTTGCCTTTGGCTGTGTTGTTTTTTCTACCTCATCTCTGTTCCCAAGGCAACAAGAATGACAAAAATGTCCAGTAGGCTAAGACTTATTTACAATTGCAACACTGCATTTAATAGACATGAAGTAAGAGTGTCGGCCACACCCTAGTAAGATCACCATCCTCTCCTCTCAGAGAGCAAAATATTCAAATATATATTTACCCTTTCTCAACAGCTATTTACCTGGCACCTATTATGCCCTAGACATTGTTCTGAGTACCAGACATACAGCAGTAAACACAAACTAAAACCTCTTCATTCATGAAGGATCCCAAAGAAATCTCAACCGTTTAACTCTCAGAAATACATTTGGTTCCCGATTATAACTCAAAAAAAGTACATAAAGTTACACAATTAACCTGAAATTATTCTAATAGCCAGAAACTATTTATAGTTGGCATTCTCTTCATATTGTCTCTTCATATTCATATACATATATACTTGTGTATATTTATATACATATATTTTATATATGCATATTTATATATGTGTGTATAAATACATATATATATATTTATATTAGGCAAAGAGGGTGTTTCTAGAATGTTCTACAAAGTTATAGTTGAATAGTTAACATTCCTTTCCATCATTTGTAGGATAATTCATATACTTTTAATTACAAAATATTTTAATATTTTGATTCTAAACTGAGTTTTAGAATATTTTTCACTTAAAACTTTTAAATTAAAGTTTTCATGTTAGTTTTTTTAATAAAACACATATACAGAAAGGCATACAGAACATGATTGTGAAGTTCAGTGAATCCAATAATGAATTTCTCAGAGCAAATATCCATGTTACCACCACTCAGATGTAGAAAGCGAATATTACCAACATCCACAGAAATATTGCTTGTCTTTTATCAGTCAAAACACCTACCCTTCCCCCCAAAGTTAACCATGATCCTAACTTGTAATACTCTTGTTAAATTTTACTTAATTTTGAACTCCATTTAAATGGAATTTAAAAATATGTATTCTTACATGTCTGGCTTCTTTCTTTGACTCAACATGATATTTGTGAGATTCATTCATATTATGGTATGTGGTTGTATGCCATTGTGTGAATATACCACAATTGATTTACCTGTTCTACTCTTAATGAAATTTTCTGCTTCACCCTAATGCTTAATTATAGAGAATTCCTCTTTCTTTTTTTTTTTTTGTAAATATTTTTTTTAATTTTTTTTTAAAATTTATTTATGATAGTCACAGAGAGAGAGAGAGAGAGGCAGAGACACAGGCAGAGGGAGAAGCAGGCTCCATGCACCGGGAGCCCGACGTGGGATTCGATCCCGGGTCTCCAGGATCGCGCCATGGGCCAAAGGCAGGCGCCAAACTGGTGCGCCACCCAGGGATCCCGAGAATTCCTCTTTCAAACTCAAAATCTACATGAAGACCCACTTTCATTATTTTGTTCATATTCTAATCTCTTGATTACTTTAGTCAAAGACTCTAGACTGTCAACTATACCTCCATGCCAGGATGAATTCATGAAAATAGTGTGCGCAAATGTATGCTGACTACCCCTAGATAAGATACTTTACCAATTATTTTTCTTAAATATAGTAAATTTTCTTCATCACCACATCTTATACTTCTCAAAGGCCTAGTCCCATGCTAAGTAAGTACTCAAATTGATTTGAAATATGCTTCCACCTGAAAAGGGGTCCCATTTGTGGTTTCTAGATGTCATTGATTCTCCTCCTTTCTTTTAAAGACCTCTTGCTCTTGTCGGGTGGCCAATCACTAATATTCCACACGTGTTCTGTTTTCATAATGTTACCATCTACAGATCGTCTTTTGTTAGATGAATTTTTGCCTGGTCAGCACTCAGCAGAAGGTAAAAAAGAAAAAAAAAAACAAAATTCACCTCAACAGGCTAATGATTAAACACTGGATAGTCATTAGTCAGCCATGCCTGCCAAGGCCATGGGAGTGGATTTCTGAGACCTTGACAAAGGTCATTGCCTCTTTATGAAGCACCCTGAAGGAGAAGTCCCTGTCAGAGCTTTGTTCCAAAATCAGCTATACTTTCCCTGAGAGACTAGTCTGTTTTTTAATTTGAATTTAATACACACATGTAATATCATAATATCAGATCTCTCTCCCTCCCTCTCTCTCTCTCTCTCTCTCTCTCTCTCTCTCACACACACACACACACACACACAACACTTTAATACAGGATTGATGTCACTTTACAATCACTGTGAACCAAAGGGCAGACATGCTATACTTCTTTTTAAAATTTTGTTTAAATTCAATTAATTAACATGTAATGTATTATTGGTTTCAGAGGTAGAGGTCAGTGATTCCTCAGTCATATGTAATATCCAGTGCTCATCACATCACATGCCCTCCTTAATGCCCATCACCCAGTTCCCCCGTTCCCCCACTTCCCCACCTCCAGCAACCCTCAGTTTGTCTCCAATAATTAAGAGTCTTTCATGGTTTGCCTCCTTCTCTGATTTCATGTTGTTTTAGCTTTTCCTCTCACAATTAGTCTGTTTTTATCTTAAAGAGCTCAAAGATATATAAATATGGTTTTCAGATTATGCAAAGCCAGATTTGTGACTCAACGGTGCATTTTCCATCTTATCCCTGCCTACATCTTAACTTAAATTTTATGTCTTATCTCTCTTCTTTTGTCCAATTTATTTTCTTTTGCCTAATTTTTAACTTACAATATTATGTGGCATTGTTACCTGAAATAATATCTGAAACAAAGTAGAGTATATAGTTACTAACACATGAATTGTCTCTGTTACTGGTTTCGTTACTGACTGCTTTTGTGATTTAGAGCTCCACCATTTTGATCAGGCCACACATGTGAGTAATGGAAAAGCCATATTCTATCTGTCAAATTTATCATGGTCTTTTGGGTTTAAAAGATGCTATAATTATTTCCTGAATTTATCACAATCTTTCAAGTTTTAAAATTCCATTTTTCCCCCTTTTAGGGATTACTTAAGAACTTAGGAGAAAAATTACTGAGAAGCAATTTTTCTGGAAACATTTTAATGTTTCTGCCTATCACTCCATATTGTTGTCTGATACAGAAAGATCTTTAAGATATTCTATTTAAAAAAGAAAAATAAGACCCTGTATTTTTATTGCCTTGAATAAGCATAAAGTATTTTTAGGAAGATACATAAGGAACAGAGGTTAACAGAGGTTACCTCTTTGGAGGTTGGTAATGGAGTGAATGGAAAAACAGATAAAGGTGAAATATTTCATTGATTTTGTATTTGTTGAATTTTGGCAAAGGTTGACATGTTACAAAATTAAGAACTTAAATAAACAAACAAAAAAATCATACATGAAAAAGTTTTCAAAACAAGAGTGACTCTACCCCAATAAAACGAAGACAATTATCATAAACAGTGTTTTTTATATAGTAATGGTAGTGAGGGTTGAGAAGTAAATCAAGTGCAATTACACCAACATGCCAAAAATCTAATAGTAGAGTAAATTTATCTATATATGCATGTATATGTATGTATACATATATATATATGTATAAATTTTACTGTGATCTTCAAAGGGAAGGGGACAAATTTGCTGCTGGCCACTATGGAACAAATAGGACTAGACTGAGCACCATAAAAACTAGAAAACTGGAAAAAATACATTTAGCATCTTTTAAACATTGGGCTACAGAGCAAAGTAGGGTATTTTCCTTGAGATAAGGAAACTAATGAAGGTCACCCTAGAATCACTCCAGCTTTCTTTCTCAATGCATATTCAAGAGAGGGCAGGAAGGGAGACCATGTATAGCATGGCATTTAAATTTAGCTAAGGAATCAGAGATCAGAGCCCCTAGAGTTTGGGGCAACTAGATTTTGTGAAACAGAATGGAAAGGAGGAAGCTACGTAGAGAAATAGCTCCAGAGGTCTACATTACGGTCTTGAGTGTGTTGCTGAATTCTGAGCCACATAATAATACAGGATGAAAATCCATGAGGCTGGGGAAAACTGATTGGAGATCTGTAAACTGACCATTTTCCAGACATCTCACAGAACTAGAAGAAGTTTGCATTCTGGAAAGCCAGTGGGGAGACTCTGACTCCTTCTCAGCAAATGCAAGGCAGTCAGTAGAGACACAGAATAGTAAACAGTATGGTAATAGGACCAGAGCAGTCCTACAGTAAAAGCTACTTGAAGTCTGCTCTGTCTTACAGAACTTGCTACACTTATGGAAATGGATTGTATTTGTGTTGTGCAAGACACTTGCTACAAGACACATGTGGCTTCTGAGTACTGAAAACATGGCTAGTGTGACTAAGGAAATTAACTTCTAATTGTCTTTAGCATTTACTTGCAAATTTAAATAGCCACATTGGCTAAGGGCTACATGTTAGCCACAACTTTAGACTCACTATGGCAACATTAAAAAAACTTGAAAACAAGCCCCAGAAAGATCAAGCTGGTTCTAAAGTCCTTAACTGCCTTTGAGAATAAAGTCTAACACTCTTAAAAAAGAAAACAAGGGGTATCTAGGTGGCTTAGTCAGTTAAGCATACTCATGACTCTTGACCTCAGCTCAGATCTCCGTCTCAGGGTTGTGAGTTCAAACTCCGCGTTGGGCTCCATGCTGGGTGTAGAGCATACATAGCAAAAAGAAAGAAAAGGAAAAAAGCAAAGAAAAGAAAAGAAAAGAAAAGGGAAAAAGAAAATAAAAGAGAAAAAGGAGAAAAAAGAAAAGGAAAAAAAAAAAGAAAAAGAAAAATAAAAAGAAAAAAAATATTTGATCTGACTCAACTGTGTGACAAATAGGACACTATAGAAGTAATAGTGTTTGGCCTCTAAGGCTAGATCAGAAAGGCATTGGAGCTTCCATCTTAGTCTCTTAAACATCGTTAGTTAAGAAAAGCCATCTACCATGGTGGGGAAACTGAAATCCCCACCCCAAAAGCCACACCAACTTGCCAGCCATGTGGGGGAGCTATGTTGGAAACCAATCATCTGATCCCTCTCACACCATCAGACAACTGCAGCATCAGGGACTTCTAACCACAACCTGATGAAAATCTCTGAACCAGAACTAGTCAAGCCACTCCTGAATTCCTGGATTGCAGACACCATTAGAGGTATAAAAAATATATCCTTGATGTTTTAAGCCACCATGTTTGAAGACAAGATAACTAAGGTGACTAGGAATTATTTAATGACAATAAATTTGCCAACCCAAATGAAAAAATTCAAATTTCTCCAAACATACAAATGATCACAACTGACACAAGAAAAATAGAATATATGAGGAGCTTGATATCTATTAAAGAAGCAGAATTTGTAATTAAAATGTTCCCACAAAGAAATTACAGGCTCTGATGACTCACTTTACTATTGAATTCTATCAAAGTGTTAAGAGGAAATAAAATTATATGAATTCCCCCAAACTCTTCCAGAAAATAGAGGACAAAAAAAAAAAAACAAAAAAAAAAACATATTGAAACTCATTCTACAAGGCCAGCATAACTCAGCTACCACATCCAGGAAAGACATTAAAGGAAAGAAAGCCACAGACTAATATTCCTCATGAACATAAATTCAAATATCCTTAAGAAAATATTAGCAAATTGAATCTATTTATAAATAAAATAATGCATCATGACCAAGTGAATTTTTTCCCAGGAATACAAAATTGGATTATCATTTAAAAATCAATTAATGGAAAATGTTCTGAAATTAGATTTTAGTAATGGTTGCAAAACCTAATGAACATACTAAAAATCACTGAATTGTATACTTGAAAATGATGAACTTTAATGGTATATGAGTTATACCCCAATAAACCTATTAGAAAACTTTCAATTATTGTAAATCATCAAATTAACAAAAAAAAAGAAAGAAAACTCATGATTATCTTAAAAGGTGAATAAGAAGTATTTAGCAAAATTCATCTTCCATTCATGATAAAAACTGAGGGAAAGCTACAATTAGAAGCCCAATCTGATAAAGAAAATCTAAGAAAGCAAACTATAGATAACATCATCCTTGAAGGTGAAATGCTGAATGCTTTCTTCCTAAGATCAGGAACAAGGCAAGGATATCCACTCTCACCATTTCTATTCATCATTGTGCTGGAGATCATAGATAAGGCAAGAAAAATAAATAAAAGCACAAAGTAAAACTGTCTTTATTCACTGACAACATGATGGTCTATAGAAAAAGCCCTAATATAATCTACAAAAAATAAAAGCTACTATAACTAATAACTGCGTTTAGCTATTTTGCAAAATAAAAAGCCAACTTGCAAAAATCTATTGAATTTTTAATATATTAGCAATGAACAACTGGAAATTGAAATTGAAAAATAAAACAATTTTGTTTACAACAGCAAAGACATCCACTTTTAGCCAAGATGGAATAACAGGGACCAGATGTACCCTTCTGGCTGAAACAGTTTTTTTTTTTTTTTAAAGGACAAAATACATGAAACAAAAGTTTTCAAGATACTAGACATCAGATAAAGAAGGCCAGTGATTCCTGAGAGACAGAAAGCAAATGAGATGAATCATCTGATTGCTTCATCTTAGTGTCACGAGATAGTTTCCAGGCTGTGGTGAAGGGAGGAGGAAGGATGGGTGGGGTGGGGTGGGGCAAGGAAAGGACTCTCTGAGTTGAGGAGATGGAATTAGGCATCTACAAGGACCATGGCAGACTGAATTTACTAGACAGCCTACTGAAGAGGAGATAACGTGGGATTCCTGCAGGGTATATAACTGAATTCTGCTCAGTGCATGAGTGTGAGGAAACTACCAAACCCAGGAGAGAGCCACAGAAAGAATTCGAAGTAATAGTTCCCAGCGCTGCACAGGTCTAGAAACCATGCCAGTTCCCACCTGCGGGAGTGGAAACCCTCTTGATTCGTCGGGCAGGAGGTAGATGGCCAATGGGTCTTGTCCCAGTAGTGCCCAACAAAACTTGAAAACAAGAATCTGAAAGATCAAACTGTTTCCAGGCAACTTCACTGCAACCCTAGTGCCAAGCTTAAGGATATCTATAGGAATACAAAACTGTCCAGGTCTAACAACACAAATTTTACAGCAGTGGAAGGTCAATAAAAAATTACCAACCATAACACTATGGGGAGCACTATGCAGCTGTGAAAAAATTTAAAGATGAGGAGAATCTCTTTGAAAAAATTATGGAGTGATTTTCATGACACAGCTTTAAGTGAAAAAATGCTAAGCCCTCAAAAATTTTCTATAGTATGTTACACTTAATGTAAGAAAGAAATATAAGATCATACATCCATATCTGCTCATTTATCTAACAATGACATTCCTGAAGAAGGAATTCTGGAGAGACAAACCAGAGACTAAGGAGATGATTAGCTGCAGGGGTTTATGGGGGAAAGTTTGGGAATAGAGAGATGAGGGAATAGGGTATCAGAGTTGAAGGAGGAGTGATACTTCCTTGAATATAGCTTTTGATATAATTGTGACTCCTAGAACCATAGTAATTTTTCATACATCCCTTACATACCCCAAGATTAAACAAATAATTAAAAGCAATCAGGACATGAGAGTAACTCAAAATGGAATACAAACACTAGCAAATGAACCTGACTCTATTACAGGTAAATAATATATCCACACCTAAGGGCATGGGAAAAGAACTCTCCAAAGTAGCTCTGGGAACCTGTACCTTGACTTGATACTATAAGACTAAAGACAAAAATAACTGTACCTAAAAATTATAATCTAGTTAGTAACTAATTTTTTGCTTTTGTTTTTAAACAAGGGTAAGGTCTAATAGTTCTGAAATTATGTTTATTGTGAAAAAAGTGAATAGGTCATAGATAATGATAGAAAATGAATAGGTCATAGATAATGAGAGCACTCTCACCACTCTCACCAGATAGAATTTATAAATAAGGAAAAAAAGAAGCCTAAAATAAACTCCATGGTATAAGATTAGAATCAGAGATAGCAGTATTAACTCATGATATTTTCTTAGTATTGACTCATAATTTTAATATGTGTCCATATAAATACAAAAAATATACGTACATATGGATTAGTGTACATACATAAAATAACTAGTTCTGCTTGCTTGAAGGTCAGAGCAATGATACCCCAATAGCAATGAGAATACCTAACACCCAGATACTGGCTCTAAACACTACATTCAAATAAAAGGAACCAAGGTTCCTTTGAGAAGTGAATAATTCTAGGGCTGGAACATCCCAAATATAAAGTGAACAGGGGTGGGGGGAGATATAAATAAATAGATAGATGATAGATAGATAGATAGATAGATAGATAGATAAAATAAAGTGATCCTAGGAACATCATGTGATGTCCAAAGTAAGAAAATGCTCAAAAAGTTGGGGGTAGTCTTGGTAAAAGAGCACGGGAACACACCTGAAGGAGGCATTAATGGCCAAAACTGGAAAAATGTTAGCAACAAAGTTTTAGCAACAAATCTGGATTTTAATCCATGAATAAACATCCATGAGTCCACAATGATATAGGTAGATAATGAAATAAATAAATGCAGGAGAACAGATAGTTCTTCCTCACAATAGTTTTCAAGTTAATAAATGGAGAAAGAAGGAACCATTATTACAGAAACACCGTAAAAATAAATGATGCAGACAAGATTTGGGGAATATCCGTTACTACTTACTCTGGTATAATTTGCATGCAATAAAATGCTCCGTTTTATCTTTATGGCTTGGTGACTTTTGACAAATATAAACACTTATGTAGCCATCACAAAAATCATGATTCAGAATACCTCTCTCATGAGAAAAAGTTCCTAGCATGCCCCTTGCAGTTAATCTGTCCCATCCCTGGGTCAAAACAATCACTGATCTGTTCTCTGTTGCTATACATTCGTTTGGCTTTCTCTAGAATTTTATATTATATTACTCTAAAAGCATTTGACCTAAACTGTAAAGTCAATCAACAAACTCTAAAGAGATAATACAAAGGTTTTCTTGCCTTTTTTTTTTTTTTTTTAATGTTCTCTGAAATCATACTATATAATATCTAGGTCTCAAGCGGGGCTTCATTTGGAACAAAATTCTCCCTGTATTAGTGAGGGCCCAGGGAGGAAATGGAACAAAATTCTCCCTGTATTTCCCTCCCTAGTGAGGTCCCAGGGAGGAAAAAACAGAACATACATCGTGTGTTCAACAGATGAAATTTAATATTGGACATATCAGCTGCTACCAGCACTAGGGCTGGAAGGACAATAGGAGGAGATGTTGTAGCACAGCTGGCTTGAAACCCCATCCATCCAAGGCTAGAGTTGCCTGGAGAGACTAGAACCACGCAGGGAGGGCTGCCTCTCCCCTCTCCCACCCTTCAGTCCCTCCTGTGTCTCCTGTTGGTTGAGCATCAGTGGAAGCAGGTGGCAGAGGAGCCTGGGAAAGGTGGTGTGGCTGAAGCAGTCCCTGCAGCACTAAGTAAAGCAGGGGAAGGCCAGGAAAGGAGTTTCAGGGCAGGCAGGCAAATGCCCTGTCCACTCCCAATGTGAAAGGCTTCTTTACTTTCCGTTTTGAAACAAGTGAAGGGAAAAATGGGCTGGTATGGAAGGTTTGAAGTTCTAAATATTTTATCTTGACCTTCTCGAGTAAGGTGAAAGGGGACAAATCATTTTGTTTCAAAACACTTCCCAGGGGTGTTTTGTAAAATAATGAAAATATGCCAAGAACTTATCACAGAACCAGTGCCAGATGAACACGAAGTAATCTCTGTGCTTTCAAATCTTACCTTGGAGGGTCATTCCATTTTGAGTAGAAAATGAAACAAATCGTAAGTGAAAAGAGAGCAAATATTTTAACATCCGAGCATTCCTCTTTGTAAAATTAAATAAAGCAGAGCGACTGATAGAACAACAGCCAAGGCATTTATCTTTTAGAAATGCTGAAGTATCACTAAGCAAATAATAAGCCAGAGAAAGCAAACATTCGTTTTCCTGCTATTTCAGGGTGTGATCCTAATTCCTTCAATTCAGCATATTTGTGAACTGCCTTGCCCTCTTTCCTGCATTCTCTCGAGTCTTCCGTCCTTGCAGGATGCTGTTCTTTCACACATGTTGTTCTTTCTTAATAAAGTAAGAGCCGACACAATCTGCCCTCTACAGCGTAATTATGTTAGCCTGTTGTTATTGATTTTGTTGCTAAGGTCTGAGAATCTGCTAATGCTCCACTGGGGGAGTAGTAGGAAGTGGGGGAGGGAAGAGCATGTTCTTATAATTTTCCCATAAACCAGATGTTTTCTTTAACTCTTACATCTTTAAAATATTTTCTCTTGAGGGAGAAAAAAAAAAGGATTAGAACAAGTTTCGGATGCCAATTCTTATTTTCTCAGCATACCATAAGCACACACCCAGATAACTGAGTGTGCAGATTTCATGCCTGTGGGTACTTGTATATCTGTTCCTCATTTGATAAGCTACACGTGTAACGCAAGTAAAACCTGTCTCTTGAGTTGGCTATATATTCTTCTCATTTCCCAGTAATTCTGTTTCAAGTGCCATTACTGTATTAATACACCTCCCCACTAACTTGGGGTAACACAGCAATTTTATTATTTCATAGGTTTTGTGGGTTGAGAATTTGGCTGAGACTCAGGGGAGGCTATGGTCTGGGCTCATCTGGGATGGTCACCCAGAATACCACCTCTCCAGCATGGAAGTTTCATGGTAGTTAGATTTCCATAGCAATTGGTTTCTCCCAGAACAAGAATCCCAAGAAAATTAGAATGCTGAGTGACCTTTGAAGTCCTGTAACTTCATTTCCACCATACTCTATTACAGGGGATCTCAATCAGAGGCAGTTTTGCTCCCCACAGAAAGTTTTCCAACATCTGAACATGCTTTTGGTTTGTACAACTGGGGAATGGTGGAGGACGGACTAGAGCTTCAAGCCCCAGTGCTGCTGAATAGTCTACAATGCATAGGACGGCCCCCAACAGCAAAGAATCTGTGACCCAAAGTGGCAACATTACTGAGTTTGAGAAACTCTGCTCCATTGGTGGAGGCAGCTGAAACCTGCCAGAGTAGAGAGAGATCACGGGTCTTGACTCTCAGTTTTAAAAACTGCCACAAAGTTGTTAGTTTTTTTTCTGAGAGACCAAGTTTTCTAGTAATTCGATTCATTGGAGGTAAATTCTAAAATGAGAAAAGAAAGCTGAAATTGGCTTAAAACTGTAAATGCAAATGCCAATTTCGAGATCAAGTGACCCACAGCCAAATAGGGAAGACTTGGCCCAGCTACCAGTTCTATAATCTGATGTCCCCAAGACATTATTTGCTCTTGACTTTCATGTTTCTACTTATTTTCACTCATTCCAATATTGTCCAGCTTTAGATGAATGTTATATTTAGACATGAGTGTGGTTATATTTAAACACAATTTCAAGCTGACCTGCCTGAAATGTAGAGCACATTTTTAAGCCCTAGGGCTCCAGGAAGGGAAAACACCATCTCTGGATGGCAGGGGGATGCATGTCCCAGACATCAGTAGCTTAACAAGCCATGGAAAGTTTCTCTCTCTGTCCCTTCTTGTAGAAGAATGGCTGGCTCAGCGAGGAGAGAGTCTCCCTGGAGACTGTTCCCTAGAACCAGGGTAACGTGTGTGGCAGTGGCAATTGGAGGCAGCAGATACCATTGAGCTTGCTGACTGGTTTCATATCATGGGAAATAAAGGTTTAAGAAAGCTAATTGTGGGGGCGCCTGGGTGGCTCAGTCAGTTAGGAAGCCAACTCTTGATCTCAGGGTCGTGAGTCGAGCCATGTATTAGGCTCCATGCTGGGTATGTAGCCTCCTTAAAGAAAAAAGAGAGAGAAAGAGAATGCTTTAATCACACCAGCAGCTTTGCTTTTTTGTTATTTTCCTTTCCTCTCTCTTCTAAACGTGTGTATGGACGTTCCTTTACTTGTTCTGTCTTTCCTACTGTCTTCAAATAAAGCACCTGACTTCTTGTCTCACTTTCTTCGGATGATAAAAGAGGGAGATAATCTGGTTTAATTCATCAGATATTTCTGGAGCAACTCCTCTGTTCCATGTTCTGTGCTGAGTATTACAAAGTGCAAGAGTGGACAGACAGACCCAAACTTCCTGGCAGAGCCCCAGGGGCCATTGGCCCTAACGTTGTCTACTGGGAGATAAACCCAACTGATACTTATATATAATAATGTACATATTGTATCAGATGTATAACTCAAACACAAATTCATATTTGTATGAATAACAAATAAGGAAAGAATCTATTGATGCTTAAATTGTGCAGAAGCCTTCTTGGAAACAAACAAATCTAGATTAAAAATGACTTAGATGCGAAACAGTTGGGGTGAAGCAAAGAGTAGGGAGAAAGCAAAGTAGATCAAGTCCTCTTTTTAGGCTCAGCATTGCTGTTTTTGTTTTTTGATCTGTTATTGGGTTTTCTACCTGTTTCTATACAGCTTTAAGATGGTAGACACAAATTCATAAAGCTTTATACAAAAGTGGCAAGTAGTTTAGAACCAGCTGTGGGTATTTGCTCCATACATCTTTATTTTCCTGCATGTGGATATGTGCTATTATAATATTACATCCTTTTTATCTGTCTTACCCTATTTATACAACCCAAGAAAAGTTCATTTTATCCCTCTTCATTTCAGGTGATGTTTTGTTTGTTTGTTTGTTTGTTTGTTTGTTTGTTTGTTTGTTTTTAAGGTCAACCTTAGATCATGCTCATCACTTACCAGTTTCTTTAACCAAACTCCTGAAGCAGACCCCATGCCATAAACAGTTAGCTCTCACTTCTAACAGTTTAGTATTTGCCTCAAAAAAGCCACAAAGCTGTTTTAATTTTCAGCTCCGGATAGTCTTCTGAATAACAAACACATTTGTTAGTAATGTGAACAATGGCAAGTTTGCTAATTGCCTTCACTATTCAAGCACTGCCTGATTGAACTGGGCTTTGTTTTCCAGAAAAATGGATTCTCTACCTTTTTGCCATATTTAATAAAATGCTCCAAACTGGCTTGTTCATAATGCCAGTTATACAGAGACAGTCCTCCAAACTGCAGACATCAGTGCTTTGTGGATCATCATAAAAGAAGGAAGGTTTTAAATAAGAAGGAAAGATACAACTTGACTCTAAAAAAATAATCAGTTTTCAAAATACTTCTCCTTCGTCTCCCCACCCAAGCAAGTAGACTGAGAATCAGTAATGGCCTAGATAAAAGCCCAGTTTGGAGGGCCACATGGTCTAGCCCAGTGTTACTCCTCTACACTGTCTTCCATAGTTGCTCAGAGACCACAGTCTTTTATCTGAGCTCTGAACTCCCACCACATTCTCCCTCTCACCCCCTCTCTAATTTTAGTTTTTATCCTCCTGACTTCTGATCTTATTTTTTGCTCCATTTTTTTTTTTCCCTTACCTCAAGTTCTCAACGTGACTGATTACAATGTAATCATAGGTACAGATTTGGTTTAATGACTATCAAATCTGTAGTTCTAGGTTCCAAAGCTCATGGCCTCAGGCTGTTTAGAGTACTCATTATTTGACCCCAGGGACTTCTGTTCCTAAGACTGCCTCAAGCAAAGGTAGAGACTTAAGAGTCTCACGTGGACCCCCAAAGTGGAAATTTATCCAGAAACAATATAATGCCTTGATACAGATTGTGGAATATAGACACAGACATACTTGGATTTAAATAACAGCTCCATGAATTACCAATTATGTGACATTTACAGGCTTAGTTACAATCCTTTAGATTTAATTTCTTCATTAAGTGTTGATGTTGAATGTATCTACCTCCTGGGTTTGTAAGAACTAAACAAGATAAAAATAAAAAACGATTATCCTATAGGCAAATAGATATCATTATTAATGTCATTATTAGCATTATTGGTAGCACTGTATAAGCAATAATGAATTATAAAAAAGGGCTTTTAAAATAATCTTTTTTTTTTCTTTTTATAATTCTCACAGTGGTAACACGTTAGTATCGCTTCCTAGAGGGTGCATGCTCAGTAGACACAAGCAGATTGATTTGATGTGTTTGTCCATAGTTAGTGAGGTCATTTCAAACTGGGAAAACAATTTTTGGTGCTGACATAAATTATGGCCATTTAAGATTTTATCTGAAGTGGAAACAATAGCATTATTTAACAATTCTCTTTGTTGTAGGGGTTTCACAAATATTTCACCGAAACCAGAAATGAGGAAATTGTCATTAAAAAAAAATCAAACTTGGTTGTCTGCCTTTATAATTTTACACCTTCCCTTAAATCAACAAATCTCAAACTTCAATTTGCACTAGGATTCCTAAGCCTGCCTCCAAATGGATAGGTGTATCATGAGTCAGGAATCTGCATTTTTAACAAGTATCCATATTATCCTTATTAAGGTGCTGCCCAGACCTTGAGGGGAATTATTTTGGATAGAAAAGTCAGAAAAAAATCTTAAACTCATTTGTTATTATTTTTGGTTGAGATATAATTAGCTTATAATATTATATTAATTTAAGTTGTATTAAATAATTCAGTATTTGCATATACACTGAAATAATCACAGTAAGTCTGATTAATATCCATGACTCTATAAAAAAAAAATCCATGACTCTAGATAGTTACAAACATTTTTCCTTATGTTGATAATTTTTAAGATCTACTCTCTTAGCAACTTTCAAATAGACATGGCAGTTTTACCAACCAAAGTCACCACACTGTATATTACATCCCGTATTTGTTTTACAACTGGAAGTGTATACCTTATGGTGCGCTTCACTCACCCCATACCCCATTTCTGGCAACCACCAATCTATTCTCTGTTATCTATAAGTTTGATTATTTTAAAAAGCATGTTTGATTACCAAGTTTTGCAGCTGAATTATCTTAGTAATTGCTGAAGTCCCTCTATTCGTTCTCCCCATGTAGATAAGCAAAAGGGTTGGCCAATGGCAGAAAGAGGTATTTTGTTGCTTCCTTTCATGAGTTAGTTTAAAAAGTCATTTTTGACTTAAACAAAGTGTTGCTATGCCAACCTTGGGCTTGTTTCTAAGTCATGGGTCAGAATGACAGTTCCTTTCAGGAACGAGGCCCACATCTTTCCCAATACATGCCATTTCCTGCTGTTCTCATACATCCCAACTGCATGTCCAAATCCCATACTCAGAACCAGGTTATTACCCACAATGTAGCATCATACTCCACCCAATTGGCTTCCCTATTTAAGAATCTGAAATAAAGAAAAATGTACCTCCGTAAATTCAGAGAAAGGTTTTCCATTTGGGCAACATAAACCCCAAGGATTAAAAAATGACAAGAGTCTATTCTGTGTCCACAGTCCATATTTTAATAACTTAATTAGTTAGACACTTTACTTATGATAGTAAATTCTCTGGAGGCCACCAGATATACATCTAGTGTCTGGGTCAGATCAGTGCACTAAGGAATCTTTACTGAATGGTGGGAATAAAGCGGAAGTTTGATCTTAGATAAAGCAGAGATAAATTTAGGAAGAAGTTAATAATATTTTTCTTTTTTGGTGCCTCAGCCAAAAGATGCTGTAAAATATAAAAAGGAATAGATGCCACAAATGGAAAATGTATGGAGATTATCTCATCCTGGGTCTCCTACGGCAGTCACATTTCCTAAAAAATGTTCCTAAGAGATAGGACTATATATAGTAATTAGGTTAAAGCAAAAAGACGCAGGCCCATCTCATTTAGCCCCGAGGATTTGTTTGAGCTAAGTGAATAAAGGCTATTAGAGCCACTGTGATGTAATCCTTATGCAGATGAATTTCTACATGCTGAATTTATTACATATGTAATTACATGCTCATTGATGTCTTTATCATCTGGGGATTAGCTGGTATTCAATGGAGGCACAGCCAGACCTAGAGCATAACCTACATTCTCCTAATTATTTACCTGCCAGGGTGTAACAATAGTTAACTTTTAATATTTAGCAAGCACACTAGTCACTAGAATAATACCTTGTTTTTTGTTTTCTCATTTATTTAGAAAGGAAATAATTTTCTGTGAATGTATGACTGCCCTGAGGGAAAGAAAGTAACAAAGACTTCCTTAGTCTTTGTTAAAGGCTAAAGTAATTACAACAAATGGTTTGACCATTGTGCTAGACTGAATAATGAATGGCCTCTCAACAATCTCCACATCCTAGAACCCAAAACCTGTATGTTAGACTGTGCGGCAACAAGACATTTGCTGTTGCGAATAAATGAGGTATTTTAAGATAGGAAATTGCCCTGGATCATCCAGAGGGGCCTGTCTAATCACAGGGGTCCTTTTAGGAGAGAGTCAAGAAGATTAAGATCAGAAAGAGAACATCTAATGACAAAAGTAGATGCTGGGGTGATTAGCTTTGAAGATGGAGAAATGAGCCACAAGCTGAGGAATTCAGGATGCCTGAAGAAGGCATGAAGACTAAGAAGCTGAAGAAGACAAAGAAACAGATTTCTAAGAGATTCCAGAAGGAATGCTAACACCTTGATATTTAGGCCCATGAGACTGCTTTCAACTTCTTATCTCCAGAATGGTGAGATAATACATCTATGTAGTTTTAAGGGATTGCATTTGTGGCAATTTGTTACAGCGTGACAGAAAAGGAATGCAGCCAATGTATCTTAAATTGAGACCTACATGGTCTGGTGTATTAATACCCATAAGACAGATGATGTTCTGGTTAATGAGCTTTTGAAGGAATCATCATAATGCAAGATAATGCCAATTGAGATATGCATGTAAAGAGAAATGAGGTAAACATAGCACGAGGTAAGTAAAATACAGGAAGAGTTATTGACATAGAACAACCCGATAGGGCCCAAAAGAATAAAAGTAGTTTTGAACAAAGAGAAGTTTATTGCAAGTATTGTTGGACATAAGTTCCCAAACTGTACCATTATGAAAACTGAGGCACAGAGAAAACTCACTATTACACAACTGGTAAATGGCAACCAGAATTTTCACCCAGAAAGTCTGGCTTCAAGCCTGTGCTCTTAGATTCTCTACTCTACCATCTCCCTAGTTATTTTACTGGGCAAGGTTTCTTAACATGCTAAAGTCTAAAGAACTATATTGAGATTATTGGCTGAAGAAAAGTGTTTTAGCCAAAGATGATGAATAAGGGCAGGAGAGACAAAGGAGGGACAAGGCAAAAGCAGGAGTGATCTGGACCCAAGAAATGTCATCAGTACCTCAGAACTAGCAAACAGCAGGAGAGAGTAGTCAGATGTCGGAGATGAAGACAACAAAAGTGCCCCAGAAAGACAGAGGGTCCATGGTTAGGAGTACAATTTAAGAACACTTGAAACCCAAAGAAGCTTCTACCTCAAAAGGGATAATGAAGACAGCCCCTGTGATTGGATCCAGAGTACTTCATTACAGTAAGCATATGGGAAATCTCTGAGAATGGATGTTAGAAATCACTGGGGAACCTGAGTCGATGTGCATTATGTGTGTACCAAAAACAATATACAATAATATTCTTAGAAACACTATTGATAATGGACACTATTAATATTCTACTAGAAAGTACCCAAATGTCCATTAACAGTAGAATGCATAAATTGTGGCATTTTTATACTATGAAATACTTTTCAGCAATGTGACTAGAAAACTTACAGGTATACCTGAAAATATGGTTGAATCTTATCAATATGATGATACGTGAGGAGAAGTAGACATTAAAAAGATCTTAAGATTCCATTTAAATGAAGTTCAAAAGCAAGCAAAAGCAATGAAAAGAATTTAAAGTCATGATAGCTGTTGCCCTTGCAGGGGGTAGGCAGGTAGTATCTGGTGGGAAACAGGTAGCAGAGCTTCTGGAGGACAACTATTCTGGGTTTTGATCACAGATGTGTTCACTTTGTGAAAATCCAGCAAGCTGTACAGTCACTCTTATGTATAATTTTATACTTTAATGAAAATATGAAAAAATAGAAATATAGATTGATCTCTGGGGTGATAGATGTTGAAAAAATACATTTGTATCTGGAATAAGGATTAAACTGAATTCACATATTTAATTCACAATGTGGAAAATTTTTTCATAGCTGGTTGAGAAGAATCAGGGCCCTGTGCTTTTATCCGCTGAGCTTTACTTAACACCGTTTGGAGGGGATCCCTGGGTGGTTCAGCAGTTTAGTGCCTGCCTTCAGCCCAGGGCATGATCCTGGAGTCCCAGGATCGAGTCCTGGGATAGAGTTCCGCATCGGGCTCCTTGCATGGAGTCTGCTTCTCCCTCTGCCTATGTCTCTGCCTCTCTCTCTCTCTCTCTCTCTCTCTGTGTGTGTGTGTGTGTGTGTGTGTGTCTCATGAATAAGTAAATAAAGTCTTTAAAAACAAAACAAAACACTGTTTGGAGCCTACAGCCTTACTGGCTGTATCAGGGATAAATCCTTATTGTTTGCTATTACATTAGTAATAGCCACAGATCAATTTACTTATTATATCTGACATAGATTACTTATTTTTTTTCTGATGAATGGTTCATTCATATCTGTGAATGACTCAAGTCACACATGTCCTAAAAAGCAGTCCACATCAGTTGTAAAAGAGAAGGTGGCTTTAAAGCTCTGTGAAATAAACCAGTATCTGTGTATAACTGTCCAGTGACTTATATAAACATTCTATCATGTGGATACATGTCTCTCTCTTCTCCTGTTTTGGAATATTCACTATTTCCCTGCTGTGCTTGAGATCACCTTGTCTAAAAAATTTTCTTTAATAGGATGCCATCAGGGCAGTCAATTAAATATATATATTTTATAATGGGAAACATCTACTGGGCAATATGGATGAAGACAAGAGGCCTTGACAGGAATGTATCTAAGCGTATACCCAATTCTAGCCAGTTCTAGGTTTTGCAGTGTTTAGATTTAAAAACTAATTGTCAAAAATCTGACTTGTCTAATTTTTTAAATGATATAAACAAATTTAAAAATGCTTAAACTTTGTATAAGACAAGCAAACCATATCTATGGGCAGGATTCAGCTTACAAATTGCCAATTTGAGCCTTCCACAAGTGAGTTTATTCATTCTTCACAAATGCCCTGGGAGGTGGGCGTGGTACAGAGAAGGAAACTGAGGCATATAGAAGTGAAGTATGATTGTTAAGTTCACATAGCTAATAAGGGGCCACACCAAGGTAAAATTTAAGTCCAATTATGCAAATTACTATCCTTTTCCCCAATAAGAAAAGTCTTATTTCTTAACACTGATATTTGAGCAAATTGCTTTTTTACTTGCAGTGAGTATAAAGGCAGAAAATATATTTGCATTATTTGCTAAGAAACTTTTAAAACTTGGTTTGAAATATTGTACTACTAATAGAAAAATATTCCTCAGTAATGGATTCTTCATGATTATTCTGGCAGAAATATTCATTATAAAGACACAGCAAATAAGCCAATCATCTTAGCTTTGATAATTCAGTGAATACAAAGAGACGTGGTTTAAAATTATATCTGAATAACATGTGACAAATGTCCTCTAGTGGAATGGATTTGTGGGGAGTCAGAATGCCCTTTTTTGGGTTTGGACTGTGGAAATCTTTCCAAACTCTCAGTGTCGTTTTCCAGACTGAAGTTTTAAATCAATGTCAATTAGACTATCTGAGTTTATACCCAGTTTACCTGAAAACAGTGCCTCTTCTTCAAATAAAGGATAAGGAAAAAATTTATCTGGAGAACAGAAAATATAAAATTGCTAAGAAATGTATCTTGCTTCGTTCTTAATGTCCGAAACTGACAAGAAATACATCCTGTCTTTGAATAAAAGTGAACACGTTTGCAAATACAATGAAACAGGGTTGATAAATGTGAAGAGAAAAGGTGGTCTATTTATTTAAAATGCTATTTTCAGTTTTTGTTTTCTTTAACATGGAAAGGAGTAAACTGCTCCTGGTGGTGGGGTGGGGGTGGGGGTGAGGGTGTTTCCCATCTCTTCAGATTGCAGTGTTAGGACTAGCTTTCATCATTTCTAAAAATCACCAAGTTCTTTTAAAATGGGATGCTTGTTTACTTTGCACATTGTTATGGCTTTAGCTCTAATTTTGCATTTGTTATTTGCCTAACATGTATGGGAAAGTGGGATATATGTTAGTATCGTTCTTTGCATGTTTAATATTCAGCCAGCCATGTGGGACTGTATGGAATGCAAATTTATTTTCAAACCCAATGAAATACTGATTTTTCCTTTCTTTAGTTTTACTTGTTAGTCTTTTCAACTTTTCATAAATGCTTTCATAAAGACCTTGCCCTATACACTCGCCTTCCTTCCCATGACTCAGGCCTTGACAGTAAACCAAGAATGTTAATTATGTTTCCCTCACATTGTTTACTACATGAGTTGGCTTAGACTCAAGCATAAAGATATTTATTATGAACATAGCTTCACCTTTTACTATAGACATTCTTTAGTCCCATGGGCAGAGGATATCATTAATCATTTAATCCTACAAAATAAAAATAGACCCTCAAAGGAGCTCATACTTTCTTAGTATTTCCCCTGAAGGAAATCATTCAATGTATTCACCAATTCAAAGTTCATTACTATATTGGGAGCTGAAAGGAAAAATTGAAAAGTATATATTTTAATATTTGGTAATATATTATTTATACACTACTATAATTTAATAATATATATTAGCTTTGTTTACATATATTTACATATACACAAACGTGATATCCTCTCTATCTTTAGGAGGTTTACAAACTATAAATACACTTGATGAAATAAAGAATATAAAACTATCTCAAATACATGTATGTCTTACTTAGATTTTTATTTCAAATACCCATGATGGCATTAACGTATTCATACAACTTTGGAAACTAAATAAATACAGGCAGATGGTACTGCTAGATAACTTCCGAGAACATGTTACATGCCTATTTCATATAGTTTTTAATCTGGTATATGTCAATTTAAAAATATAGTGGAATAGGGAGTGTTCCCACTTAAAGACAAATTGTAAAAATATTTCTTTTGCTAATTAGTGATATGTAATAATTACAGAATCAAAGTCCATTCTAGAGGGCTCTTTTCTTCACCTTTGCCAATACTGAACTTTGTTGTTTTACAAATGGCTGCCATACACACAATGTACCAAATGTTATGCTGGATTCCTAGGGGAATTATAATGGTAAATGGTAGTCCTCACTCTTAATGGAATCCCTTATCCAAATGGGAAACACAATTGTAAATAAAGTATAAATAGACCCCTTGTGGTGGGAGGAGGTGCTGAGAGCTTCACTGTCCAATCTATGAATTCCAAATTAGACCCTCCCTTGTGGTAGTGGTTGCTTTCAGATCTTGTCTCAGCAACACATGCCATGGGAAACAGCTGCAAACATTAATCATTAAACATCTACATGCCAACTACATGTCAGAGTTTCAAGACAAATTAAATTCATGCCTCTATGTCCTTCTATCCTTGGCTTTTGCTCCAAATGCAGTGCCCTCTTCCAATATTGTATCCTTATTGACCCTTTGGGCAATTGCTGATCCTGAGCCTTTGCACATGTTTCTCCTAGCCTTTTTTATCTTTCCTTTCCTTCTGTTGATCAGAATATTCTTGAAATGTTTGGACTAACAATTGCCATTTTTTTTCAAATATCATCTTCCAGTATGACATCTGTCTGTCAACTTTGTTTATTGTGTCCTGCACTAAACATAAACTTGCTGTAGTAGTAATTTTGATTGGTCAAGTTCATTAATCTTTGCCTTATGACTTGTGAAAGAGGGAGTGGTGTTTATTTATAAAATCCTTTCCACCACACTATCTCAAACACTTTGATCACTCAAGCCCTTATTCCTTGTTCATATTTTTCAAATTGCCCACACCTCAATTCTTCCAAATGAATTTTAAAATAAGCTTGTCATTTTCTCTAAAAATATCTTGCTGAAATTTTATTGAATTTATAAAACCAATTTTGGGAGAATTGACATCTTTATAGTGTTAGGTCTTTGTAAATATAAACAATAGATAGCTCTCCATTTATTCAAATTCCTCATCAATGTCCTACAATGGAGCTTACAAATTTCCTTTCTATGTTTTTTATTGTCTTTGTAAAGTTAGTTCCTAAATATTATAGCACATTGAGAATGGTATCTTTTTTTGTTGTTGTTGATTATTTCTTGTGGATTATTACTGTGAAAAGAACACTATCAGTTTCTGTTTATTTTCTGCAACCTTGCTAACTCTCTTATTAATTCTAATAAATTCTTGATTTTGCAGGGTTCTATGTAGATGATTAAGTCATCTGCAAATAATAGTTTTGTCTTTCCTCTTCCTGTGCTTGCAACATTTAGTACTTTAATTGGACAGGCTCTTTCCAACCATGTAGAATACAAGGGTTCTTCATCTTTTTCTGGATTTTAGAAGAAAATACATCTAAAATTCCTCTCCTATATTTTATGTTTGTCTAAGTTTTGGATGTGTAGCTTTTATGAATAACAGTTCCTTTTTCATCGTTTTCTGAAAGTCTATCATATAAATTGGTTGAGGTTTAATGCTGTTTAAATAGCGGATGTGAATTTTTTTTTTTTCAATTCCTAATGTGGACAATGGAGCCAGGACTAAAGAAGGCAAGCTAGGAGCATAAGGCACAAAATGTAAGGAGGCTTTTAGCCTGAGAGTGTATGTCCACTTAAATAGTCCCCTCGACTCACACTTCTCACTGTGGTCCCAACCCCAGAGGTGATTAAGAAAATTAGATATTCTAATGCTTAACTTTCTTTCTACTCCTTGAATAAGCCCTAATTGATCATGACGCATTTTTAATACTTTAGTTAGCTTCAGTTAATATTTTATTTAAAATATTTGGATCTATTTTCATAAGTGAAGTGAGCTGATAATTTTCTTTCTTTTATAATCCTCATCCAGTTTTGGAATTCTGGCATCTTCAGAGGAAAGGGATAATTTCCTTTTATTCTTATTTCTTGGAAAAATTTTTACATGACAGGTATCTGCTTCTAGTCCTTTCTAAGTTCGGAATGTATCATGTGGGGTGAGTTTGTACAAGCCATTTTATCTCTCTAAACTTCAATTTTGGGCAGCCTGGGTAGCTCAGAGGTTTAGCACCACCTTCAGCCCAGGGCCTGACCCTGGAGACCTGGGATCGAGTCCTGAGTAGGGCTCCCTACATAAGGCCTGCTTCTCCCTCTGCCTGTGTCTCTGCCTCTCTCTGTGTGTGTGTGTCTCTCATGGATAAATAAAATCTTTAAAAAAAAACTTCAATTTTCATCATCTGCAAAATGGACATAATGAAACCTGTCCAGTAGATTGGTGAAGAGGATCAAAGGGAATTTTTTTAAAAGTATGGGGCAATGAGCCTGACCCCAAACAGATGCCTCTCTTGGTTAAAATTATATTGTTGATCATTTTCTAGAATCTACCTTCATTTCATTTGTGCTATAATGCCTGCATTCTCTCCCATTTCCAACCACCACCCAAACTTGACCCTCTGTGTTAGAATGTGGTGGAATAATGTTTTTGAAAAATTAACCAATATTCTTCCCATCTCATGGATTTCTTATTACTTTTGTGATCCTTCTTTTCTTCATACATATGTTTAGAGAGCTCTATGGTCATTGCCTCAAGGAAGGGTGGAAATGTTAGCACATAAAATAAAGACGAATATTACATTTTTTTCTTTCAAAAGTCTAGATTTTCCAGAGAAAAAAATTATATGTGTAAAATACACAGCAGAAGTGGAATAAAGGATGGATTTTCTGAGAATAAGAGTCAGGATACACTACCCTCCCCAAACCAAAACCACCCTGCTGAGGTGGAGGAGAGGTTTGAAAGAGTTAACAAGGGGTTGAAAGGTAGTGCAAACCTTGGAAATATGGGATAGGCGGGAACCTGCCTCTTTCTGGCATCAGTTTGGAGTACAGATATATGTAAGGAGCCTCAGATAATTTTGGAGGTTCTAATACGGAATCTCCAAAAGGAGAAACCTATGCTCTCTTTTACAACCAAGCCCAAAGTAATAGCAAGATGTTTGGATAGAAGTGACTGTCCAGGCACATGGCACTGACAGCCTCAGCAGCTGCCCACTGCCCAGTGTAACATAGGCACAGTTAAAGTATGAGAACAACCAAGAGGAACATGGAAACTATAAAGAGAGAGCTACAGGTGATCAAACCAACTTTCTTAATCACAGTGTAGCCTGAATTTGGATAATGATTCCAAATTCCAAAAAGGTTCTGAGAGTTAAATGAGAGAGTGCTAGACCCAAAGGAATTTGGCTATTGGAGTTGAGGCTGGTTATTAAGACCAGCTCAAGGATACCTGGGTGGCTCAGTGGTTGAGCGTCTGCCTTTGGCTCAGGGTGTGATCCCAGGGTCCTGGGATCGAGTTCTACATCAAGCTCCCCGCAGGGAGCCTGCTTCTCCCTCTGCCTGTATCTCTGCCTCTCTCTGTGTGTCTCTCATGAATAAATAAATTTTTAAAATCTTTTAAAAAAATAAGACCAACTCAGGAAGGACTTGCCTGGACCAGCACCCAAAGATGGGCAGAAATGAAGTCATCATAGTGGATGCCAGCATGGAGATCTGATGGCCTCAGCTCTGTGCTTCCCTTGGAGCACCGACATTGCTATACAAGCCCACCAGAACTTAGGCACCATTCCAAGAAATAGGCAAGAGAGAAAGAATTGGCCAAAATAAATTTCTATTACTTTGAAGAAAGGGCAAAGAGGAGGAATCCAGAATTGACTGAGTATCTGCCAACTGATTAGATGGAGGATTTATAGTGGAAATTGTGTTCTGTACAAAACCTGAAGTTATGCTTCTTGCACACCTAAGTTTGGGAAATGAAGTTCCTACCAACTGCAGACCTATATCTCCAAATTCAGAAAAAAAAAAAAAAAAAAAAAAAACAAAAGTACTTATGGCACTTGGGTGGCTCAGTCAGTTAAGCACTGACTCTTGATTTCAGTTCAGGTCATGATCCCATGTTGGGCTCCACTCTCAGTGGGGATCCTGCTTGTGATTTTCCCTCTACTTCTGCCCCTCCTTCTTTTTTTATTTTTATTTTTTTAAATTTTTAAAAAATTTTTATTTATTTATGATAGTCACACAGAGAGAGAGAGGCAGAGACACAGGCAGAGGGAGAAGCAGGCTCCATGCACCAGAAGCCCGACTTGGGACCCGGTCCAGGATCTCCAGGATCACGCCCTGGACCAAAAGCAGGCGCTAAACTGCTGCGCCACCCAGGGATCCCTCTGCCCCTCCTTCTGCTTAGTTCTCAATCTTTCTCTAGAATAAATAAATAAATCTTTAAAAAAAAGAAAAGAAAAAATTGTCAAAGATGTGGCAATGTGCTTACTAGTTGTTATGACCTCTAACAAATTATTAAATTCTCTCTGCCTCAGTCTCCATATCTGTAGATGGGAGTGTGGGCTTTCTTATAGCTTGTTTAATAGCAAAATGAAATAATATGTGTTTCACAGTGCCTGGCATCTAATTAGTATTCAGTGTTTATCGTTTACCTTCCTAACTCCAACTCCAGAGAGAAAACCTTGGGAAAAGAACTATAGAAATTAAACAGAAAAACAAAGAGCAGGGGGAAGGTGTTTGTCAGAAGATTATTAATGCTGTTACTGCTAATTATGAGATGGTGTGTGCAGCTCCCAGACAGGGACTGCAATCAGCAAAATTTGCAGTTTGACACTCACTACAATTAGCAAAGCTAGGCCTATTGATTAGTCACAACTCCCAAAATCTTGCCAGCCTTTTTAATCCTCATTTGGTAGCATCTGAGGCATCGGCTGTGTAAGACGATGCCATTGCTATCTTCTCCAAAGGATGCCCACCATATTTGTAGTTCATCTCAAAGAAAGAAGAAAACCTTGAAGATTTATGCCAGTGACAATAGATATTTCCTATAATGTGCTATCACAAATTCATTCACTTGAAAACAAGAACTAGGTTTATGTGCTCACTCTTTTAGTCTGAGATTCTGAACAGAAAAATTATAGGATGTTGTTTTCTTCTATGTGCCATGTGGCATTCATGATTCAATATTATGCTTATAATTAAATATCATGTATTATTTACCTACCTACGTTCAGCATTTTGTCAGTTGAGATTTATTCTTCTGAATCCTCTATAGTATTCCAATGTCAAGAGTTCCTTCTGGAAATGTAGTAGAAAAACTATTTGCTCTTACACGCCTAATTCTTTATGACAATCTGTGAATGGCAGCATGGAAGATTGTCCTGGAACCACTAAGCAGTGCAGCCCTGAGCAGCGTCTGAGGGCTTTGCCTTTCTCATCCATAAAATGAAGTGTGAAGCAAAGTCATTTCTGTTTAAGATGCTGCAGGCTGCGTCTGAGGACCCAGATGAGAGTCTCGAGAGTCTCGCAGGACCAGCCAAGATGGTCCTTAGCTTCACAGAGGATAGAATTCAAATGCAAGCCAGCAGGAGGTGATAGCAGGGTTTATTGAAGATATATAGGAGAGATACTCAGCATTTGAAACACTTAGAAAAGAAAAGAGGGGTCTAGTCTTTGTTCAGGGTTTAGGGGTTTTTAGTGAGGATGGTGATCTGGTGTAGGCGTTCTCCAGGAACCAGTTAGAATGAAGATGAGGACCAGGTATTATTCTTTGGAGCCACAGGGCCTTGGTGTAGAGATGTCTAGTGCAGGTGGTCTGAAATTCACATATGATAGGTTTGTTTTGTCACTCTCACCCAGTCCTTATTTATTCTGGAGCGTCATTAACTCTTTGTCCGTTACAAGGAAGACATATGCTATTTGCATTACAAGGCATGTGTAAAGTGGGGTGGGGTGCAAGTCCTAGGAAGAATAGAAGCAGGAAAAGAAGCAAAAAGCAGATTTTTATGGAGCCTTTCAGTTTTCCTGTCTCAGTTAATGGAACATATATCATACACTTTCTAGAATAGACTCAATTTCACACACCCTGTCCTTTTGTTCTCGCCAGTGGATTCATTACATTTAGACCAGGAATTCAAAAACAATTCTCAATATACTCTAAAGATTATTGTGATCAACATTTCTGATTCTATTGGAAACCAGAAAATGAAGTGCCTTGGGAATAGAAAAGAGAATAAGCATGTTGGAGGCAAAGGGAGAAAGTTAGAAGGTAAAACATTTTAAAATGAACACTGGAAGGGAAGTGGGCAAGATACCAAAGGCAACCTCCTTTTCCTCACAATTTTGCTTAGATTTTACTGGTTACTCTGCAGCAGACATGAACAGATAAATGTTTATTGACCTCAAGATCAGGGCAATAGGATCCTTTCTATTTTCTTGTATGTTGAAACCTAAACGCTGTGGTAAGTGCTTTAAATACAAATGGGAGTATTTAACATTCCTTGAATCAATGGTATATTTGAGCTGTGTGTGATAAAGAATGGCCGCCATTCAAAGAAACAGTGTCTATAAACAATCACTGTGCATCAGGTTCTGTGCTTGTCTGTAGGACAACAGAGATGAGTAAACCCCAGGCTCTGTTCTTAAAGAGCTCATAGCCTAGAGGGAGAAACGAATTTATAAGTAAAGTACAATAGAAATATAAATAAACATCCAAGGCAGCTCATAGGAAGTGAGTAATTCTTAGAGGGAAATATTAAAAAGTGATTCCTGGATAAGAGGACATTTAAGCTGAATTCAGAAGATGAATAATAGTCTCTCTGGAGAGATGAAACAGAATGTTGGTAGAAATAAAAGTCTGGGTAAATGCATTTAAGGCATGGTATAGAAATTTTGTTTAGGATACTATAAGAGGCTTGGTATTTTTAAAGCATAATGTGCAAGATGGGGCAGTGTAGGAGATGCAAGCTAAAATAGGTCATGAATGGGTAAGAGTTGAATGTCAGGAACCTCTTACAGCATTTGAACTAGGCCTAAATGCCTATGAAGTGTCAGTGAAGCATTTGAAACAGAAGAAAATAGGACTGGGTTTGCCAGCAGGATTGTGAATTGAGGCAGAGTTGAGTGAATAATAGACACAGGGAGATGTTTCTGAGCATATAGAATTGGCACAGCTGAGAGATAAGAAAGTCTTACCTAAGATGGTAGTAGTGGGAAAGAAAACAACAGCCTATTAAAGGATGGCCAAGAAATATCCAATGGAATCTGGTCATGTCTGATGTGGGACTCAGAGAGACTTCAATTCTGTAGTCCATATAACTGAATGGATTTTGGTATCATCAATAGGAAAATAAGAGAGGGCAGGTTGAACTTGGCGGGCCAGTAGACTTCTAGATATCCAGAGATCATTGAAGAATGGCTGTAAAGAGCATAGGAGAAACAATTGGTGACATAGATAGTACCAAATTCTATCACTTATTTGCTTACTGCCTGCCACATAATGGTCACTAAACCAGACCCAGTGGATAAGATGGAAAATGCCCCTGCCCCCAAAGGTATTAGAATCTGTGGGATGTACATGAAGGTAAATGTACTAGAAGATATTCATGCTATTGGAGGAAATACAAAGTATGGCAAGAACATAGAAAGGGTTCATAGCAAAGAGTAGGCATGGGTGAGGGGCATGAGGCAGACATCAAATCCAAGAGCAGAGTGGCAAGAGCTGAGGCTGTGGAAATTAGCTTAGGCACAATCATGGGGAAAAACTGTTTTATAGAGTTAAAACTGTGTCTGGTGTGCAAAACTTTGTCCAGTGTGCAATGGAAAGCCACTTAAAGATTTTTAGCAGGGTAGTGAGACAATCAGATTTGTATGTTAAAAACTCACTCCAGCTACTGTGTGGAAAAGGAGATGTTAATTAGAATAGTGACCCTGCATGTGATTATCTAGGGCAAAGAACACAATTCAATTCAACCTGCTAATGTGCTCTGGGCCACGGAGTACTTTTTCTTTTCTTTTAAATTCTGAATTAGTCGTGAGCATTTAAAAATTGGAAGCTCTCACATTAAAGCAGGGTTACAGGCCGCTTTTGCAAATCAAAAGACCTGGCAGCTCTGGGTTCACATTCCTGAGCTGTCAACAATTGGCTGAGCTTGGGGTGTCTAGAACGTGACTTTTTTGGACAAGGTGGGTGTTCTCTGGCATGCCACAGTCTAATGGAGGCATTTAGCTTGATTTTATTGCTCTTGCTTTACCGGGAAAGACCATGTAGTCAGAATGATGAAATGCTGTGCATGTCTATCTAAAACCAAACTCATCTAGCAAATCCCTTACTTGTGGTTTGTTTCAGCAATTCTCTCTTTTCTCATTCTCCCTCCACTGGATCATTGCCATTGGAAAAATCTGTTACTTCTTCCATCTTAAAAGTGAATTTTATGGTCCACTTTCTTACACTTTAGAGAGAGTGCACTCAAACTCAGTCTCCCTTAAAGTTGTCAGGAGTTAGCAGCTGGACTTTCTAGCAATTTTTTAATAAACATCTATGACCTCCTCTGAGCCAGCTTGATGTCTAAACAATCTGTTTATCTTTACTGACATTACTGTTCTCTCCCTAGCCCCATAAAAGGGAGGACAGGTCCCTCCTCTTAGAGCTAATCCAGCTGCTTCCAGCCCAAGCACATTCCTTCATAGACAACTTGGGAACGAGGAACCTGTATACCTAATGACCTTCTTTTTTTTTTTTTTGTTTTTTGTTTTTTGTTTTTTGTTTTTTTTTTTTTTACCTAATGACCTTCTGTCACTGATGTCACTTGAGCCCTTTGCACATCACTCTTGGCCCTTTCTTTCTCTCACATTCTCCTGATTCACCCTTCAAGACCATAGCTGATTGCTGATCACTTCTCACCACCTCCACTGCTACTACCCTATTCTAAGCCATGATCACCTCTTACTTGGAATACAGCAACAACATCTATATTAGTTATCTATTGCTGGATAACAAATTTCCCCCAAACCTTAGTGGCTAAAACAGCAACATTGATTATCTCATAGTCTGTAGGTTGGAGAATCCAGGTGTAGCTTAGTTGAAATATCTTCTTTTCAGTCTCTCAAAGGCTTCAAGGTGTCAGTTGGGGCTACCTACTGTGGTGCAAATGTGGAAGGATCCACTTCCAAGCTCATTCTTGAGGTTGCTGGCAGGATTTATTATTCCCTATGGATTATAGAATTGAGGGCCTCAGTAACTCAGTGGCTACTGAGCAGAGGCCACATGCAGCTCTCTGTCATGTGAACCTTTCTTTAGGGCAGCTCACAATATGCCAGCTTGCTTCATCAGAGTAAATGCTAAGAACCAGAGAGAAATCATCATCTTTTATAACCTAATCTTGGAAGCAACACCCATTATTTTGCCATAGTCTATTCATTAGGTCCAGCCCACATTTCAAGGTAGGAGATCCCATGAAAAAAATGTAAATTCTAGGAGGCAGGAATTACTGGGGGCTTTCTCACAAGTCTGCCTACCACAGTTTCCTCTCTGGTTAACCTGTTGCTGTATTTGGTTCCTGGCAGTCTATTTTCAACACAGTAGCCAGAGTGATTCTTTGTAAGCCAGGTCATGTTACTCCTTTTGTGAAAACCCTGCAATGCCTCCTGTATTAATCCTAAGTAAAGTCCAAAATCCTGACAATAGCTTTGCATGCTCTATATAATCCAGCTGCTATTACATTTCTGATCTTGTCTTCTACCACTTTCTTCATTGCTTAGCATGACCAACTGCACTGGCCTCCTCATCACCCTTCAACCATGGTAGTTATTAGCTAGGTGACAGGCACTGGAGGGGGCACTTGATGGGATGAGCACTGGGTGTTATACGATATGTTGGCAAATTTAAATTAAAAAAAATTTCAAACATGGTAGCTAGTCATGCCACTGCCTCAGGGTCTTTGAACAAGCTCTTCCCTGTATCAGGAATGTTCTTCCTCCAGATTTTCATATTGATAATGCACTAACCTCCTTTAAGAATTTGCTAAACTATCACTTCCTTAATGTAGCCTATCCTAGCCTATCCCTGTACTCAAAACTCCTGGTCTAATCTTCTTTTAATATTTTTCTATGACATTTCTAATATGCTAATTTACTTAGTATGTAATACTATAATGTTGACCCCATAAATGCAGATATCTTTATTTAACATCTATTAATAAATCTTAAGTGTCTAGAAAACAATAGGTGCTCAATAAATATTTCCTGAATAAATGAATGAATATGTAGGACTTGACTGAGGACTAGCCTTGGGGAACATTAATATCTGAATGACAGGGAAGGGAAAAGGATCCAAGACAAAAAAAAAAAAAAGGAATATTGAAGATCTCTTGCACCATATTTCACATTCTACTCATCAATTTCCTTTCTTTCTTTCTTTGCTGCAGACATTTATTATTTTGTTTTTGTTTTTCAAGTGTTTATTTAGATTCCAGTTAGTTAACATACAGTGTAACATTAGTTTCAAGTATAGGGTTTAATGATTCATCACTTACATGTTAACACCCAGTGCTCATCACAAGTGCCCTTCTTGATCCCGGTCACCCATCCAACCCATCCCCCTGCCCACCTGCCCTCCAGTATCTCTCAGTTTGCTTTCTATAGTTAAGAGTCTGTTTTCTGGTTTGCCTATCTCTTTGTTATTCCCTCATTATGTTCATCTGTTTTGTATCTTAAATTCCACACATGTGTGAAATCATTTGGTGTTTGTCTTTCTCTGACTGACTTATTTCACTTAGCCTTAATACTCTCAACCTCAATGACATCATTGCAAATGGTAAGATTTCATTCTTTTTTAAAATGGTATATATATGTTTATGACTCTTTCTGTAATTTGGCTACTACTAATAATGTTGCTATAAACATCAGGTGCATGTAAATCATTTAGAATCAGTATTTTTGTACCCTTTGGGTAAAGACCTAGTAGTACAATTGTTGGTTCGTAAGGTACCTCTATTTTTAACTTTCTGAGAAATCTCCATACTGTTTTCCAGTGTCGCTGCACCAGTTTGCATTCCCACCAATAGGGTAAGAATGCTCCCCTTTCTCTGCATCCTCACCAGCACCTAGTGTTTCCCATGTTGTTAATTTTAGCCATTCTGTGAGGTGCTATCTCATTGTAGTTTTGATTTGCATTTCCCTGGTGATGACTGATGTTGAGCATTTTTTCATATGTCTGTTGGCCATCTGTATGTCTTCTTTGGGAAAATGTCTATCCATGTCTTTTGCCCATTTTTTAACTGAATTATTTAGTTTTTGGGTGTTGAGTTTTATAAGTTCTTTACATATTTTGGATACTAAATCTTTATCAGATATGTCATGTCCAAATATCTCCTTCCATCCTATAGGTTGCCTTTTAGTTTTGTTTATTGTTTCCTTCACTATGCAGAAGATTTTTATCTTGATTAAGTCCTAATAGTTTATTTTTGCTTTTGTTTCCTTTGCCTCTGGAGACATATCTAGTAAAAATTTGCTATGGTCAATGTCAAAGAGGTTACTGTCTTTGTTCTCCTCTAGGATTTTGATGGTTTCTTATCTCATATTTAGACCTTTTATCCATTTTGAATTCATTTTCGTACATGGTATAAGAAAGTGGTTTCTTTCTTTTGCATGTCGCTGTCCAATTTTCCCAACATCATTTGTTGAAGAGACTCTTCTTTTTCCATTGGATATTCTTTACTGCTTTGTCAAAGATTAATTGATCATATAGTTGTGAGTTTGTTTCTGAGTTTTTTAATCTGTTCCATTGATCTATGTGTCTGTTTTTGTGCCAGTACCATACTGTCTTGATCACTACAGCTTTGTAATATAACTTGAAGTCCAGAATTGTGATACCTCCAGCTTTGCTTTTCTTTTTCAAGATTGCTTTGGTTATTTGGGGTCTTTTGTAGGTCCATACAAATTTTAGGATTTTTCTGGTTCTGTGAAAAATGTTAGTGGTATTGCGATAGGGATTGCATTAAATGTGTAGATTGCTTTGGATAGTATAGACATTTTAACAATATTTTTTTCCTCCAACCCATAAGCATGGAATGTTTTTCCATTTCTTTGTGTTATCTTCAGTTTCTTTCACCAGTGTCTTATAGTTTTCAAGAGGACAGACATTTTACCTCTTTGGTTAGGTTTATTCCTTGGTATTTTGTAGTTTTTAGTGCAATTGTAAATGGAATCAATTCTTTGATTCCTCTTTCTGCTGCTTCATTATTGGTGTATAGAAATGCAACAGATTTCTGTATGTTGATTTTGTATCCTGTGACTTTGCTGAATTCATGTATTAGTTCTAGCAGTTTTTTAGGTGGAGTCTTTTGGGTTTTCTAAATAGAGTATCATGTTATCCACAAATAGTGAAAGTTTGATTTCTTCCTTGGCAATTTGGATGCCTTTTATTTCTTTTTGTTGTCTTATTGCTGAGGTTAGGACTTCCTCTACTTTCTTATCATTGTCATTTTTTGATCAATCAGCTGAGCTCAAATGTAATATGAATGAATCTTGTCACAGCTATACCAAGTAATGGGAAATTTTTATGTGGGGATTTGCTGCCATCAGCAAAAAGGCACCTGCAGGGATCCACTGAGTTCCTATCCCACTCATGTAAACATTGAAGTACAAGGTTGTTAATAGTCCATGGAGCAACCCTTGACTAGTGGGGGTTGGAAAATGATGGATAAATTTTTCTCTTCTGATCCTCAGGAAGAACATTCTCAAGTGCATCCTCATTGCTCCTTACACAGCTTAGCAAGACAAAATCCTCTGGTCCACAGTTATGATTTCCTTAGTCAAGCTTGCATACTTAGATCAGCTTTTTCTCCTTCCCTGTTCTGTTCTTCCAATTTCCCCCCTCACTTTCCTTAGAATCTCTTCTTAAAATGAATTCCCTGCACACAAGCCTTTATTTCATCATTTGCTTGTAGAAGGAAGCTATGTTAAGATATGTCAAAATAAGACAATCAACAAAAATTGAACCCACAAATGATCAGGAAAATGTTGGTGAATAACACTTTCAAATACTACACAGAGGTCAAATAAATTAGGAAATTTGGTGGTCACAGTTAATCAGTTCCCTGGAGAGGGGAGTGGGAAGCAGTATTAAAATAGATTGTGAAGTAAAAGCAAAAGGAAATAAGAAAATGGAGACAACTGTCTTCTGAAAGAAATGGGAAGACTAGAAGCATATACAGGGCACATGGAGAAACACAGATATTCCAAGAAATAAATACGGTCTAAAGGAGTAAGTGCTATAAAAATGTGACACAGAGACTAATGTACCATATCTGCTGAAGAAAGAATGCAGGAAGGCAATTTTTGAGCTGAGTCTTACAGGACAGTTTTGCCAGGTGAAGAGTTGGAGGGTTTCAGGCAAACTCCTAGGAACAACTTTTAACAAAAGCACTCAATTTTGAAAGAATATGAGGGTATATGTGAGGAACTCTGAGGACAGCAGCCTGGCTGCAACATACATTGTTATGATGGTTAAGGATGGTGCTGGAGATGTGGCAGGATGTGGCAGGGCCAAACTATGATGCGTTGTCTACAGAAGCTGAATCCTTTGCCTCCCATTTGACAAACTTTGTTTTATTACAGCATTTAAGTTATGGAAGGAGGAAGCAGTATTATCACCCTAACAAAATCAACAATAATTCCAGGTGTCCTTTAATTCTTAGTGCATAATTAATTTGAACAACTGTCTCAAAAACCTACTCTTTTAGAGTTGGTTTGTTTGAACCTGAATCTAAACAAATCAATGCTTTGTATTTGCTTAAGTCACTTAAGCCTTGTTAATCTAATGAGTTAACTTTCTCACTTTTTTTTCATGATATTTACTTGTTGTAAAGATTGAATTCAAAGATTTTTAAATCTAACTGCTAAATAGACAAGATTGGTTTATAATTTCTTTTTGGAGTTTATTGAGGTTTTCTTTACTAACCAAACATGGTCATTCTTTGCAAATGATTAATAGACCCTGGAAAAAGAAGGCTTATTTTATATTTGGATGGTTATGTTAACACTTTTACAGTCCTGTGAGCCTAGTACCTGCAGGATATGTTCACTAAGGAGAAGTTGCACTTCAGTATTGATAAGGGAATCCAAACTTGCCCATCATTAGCCCCATCTATGTGCTGAACAAGCATTCTTTTGTCAAGAACATGAAGCTAATTGTCACCAAGTTCTTCGTGTCATGGAATTCCATGATTTTCATCAGAATTCTGTAGAATGCACTTAAGATGACTCCATCAGTATGGGGCAAGGCCAGAAGGAAGAGGTATAAAATGATAAGACTGAGTTCTTTTCTCATATTTTTCCACAAATAATTATAAGGAGGATTGCTATGCAAATAGTAAGAAGAATAATCCCTTAGTACTAAAAGATCTCTTATAGTGATTGGCAGACAATATAAACTCCTGCCAAAGCCCTACTGTGTGACATTCTTAGGCAAGCCTAATAATTACTACTAATAGCCAATGTTTCAGGCCATCATCAGCTAAGCCAGCAGCTTATTATTCTAGTTTCCCCTGCTAGCCCATCCACAAGCCACTGTGCAACATCCATTGACATAGAGGTGCATACTCCTCCTCTCAACCTGGCACCTAAATCTAGGCCCTCCCAGGTGAAGGCACATTTATCAAACCCAGATCATGTTCACCAGTCTTGAAAGTTTCATGGAGCTAACACTTCACTGAGGCATTTGACTATATTGAGTCAGCTTAGATTTACATTCAGATATTAGTAATAGAAACCAAAAATTCCAGTGGCTTTGAAAAGATTAAAGTTTTATTTTTTCCATGTAAAATAACACTGAAATAAATTGGCAGGACAGCTATGTTAGCTTCAGGTACCATTACTGGCCAGGATCCTTCTATTTTTTATCTTTTTTTTTTTTCCCACTTTTCTGTCATTTTCCAAGGTTTTGCAGCACTGTTGGTTCTAAAATTTCTGGAGTTCTTCTTTTCCTTTCAATTCCTACTTTCAAACCAGCCAGTTATTTTTCTGAGTTTATCTCTTTATTATGAAATTCAGTCATTAGCACCAAGTCAGGCTACTAATATTCTGTACGCCAACTTCTTCACTTAACACCACAAGCTCATTTAGCTTCTTATCTGCCACCCAAATTGTTGGTTTCCATTTGTACAGAACATCTTTTTCCATCTCTTCACTTCCAGTCAGTGTGTGTTCATATATCTGAAGTGTATTTCTATTAGCAGCATATAGGTGGGTCTTGTTTTTTATCCATTACCCCACTCTATGTCTTTTGATTGGAGAATTTAGTCCATTTACATTTAAAGTGATATTTTTTTTTTTAAGTGATATTATTGCTAGGTATGCACTTACTTCCATTTTGTTAAATGTTTGCTGGTTATTCTGTAGTTCCTCTTTGCTCTCTTCTTCTTCTTTTGCTCTCTTATCTTATGATTTGAAGACTTTGTTTTGTATTATGTTTACAATCTTTCTCATTATCTTTTATGTATCCACTGTAGGCTTTTACTTTGTGGCTACCATGATACTCACATATAACAGTCTATGTTTGTAATAGTTATTTTAAGTTGATAACAACTTAAATTTGAATGCTTTCTAAAACTATATTTTTACTCTCCACAATCCCATATTTTATGTTTTTGTTATTGCATTTTGTGTCTTTTTATGTTTTATATCCTTTAATTATTGTACTTAATTTTTAACACTTTTGTATTTGAACATTCATACTAGCTTTATAAGTGATTAATCCACTACCTTTACACTTACATATGCTTTCTTGTCAATAATTAGTACCCTCTCTTTTGAGTTTAAAGAAGTCCCTGTTACATTTCTTGTAAGACTGGTTTAGTAGTGATAAACTCCTTTAGCTTTTGCTGTCCTGGAAAACTCCTAATCTTTCCTTCCATTCTGAATAATAACCTTGCTGGGTAGAGTATTCTTGGTTGGAAATTTTTCCCTTTTAGCTCTTTGAATATATTATGCCAGCTGCTTCTGGCCTGCAATGTTTCTGCTGAAAAATCTGCTGCTGGTCTTGTGGGGGAATCCCTCATATGTAAAAAGTTGTTTTTTTCTTGCTATTTTAAAAATTCTCTAACTTATAGGGCATGTGGGTGGCTCAGTCAGTTAAGCATCCAACTCTTGATTTCAGCTCAGGTCATGTCTTATGTGTCATGGGATCAAGCGCTGTGTGGGACTCCATGTTCAGCTGTGAGTCTGCTAGAGATTCTCTCTCTCCTTCTCCTTCTCCCTCTCCTCCCACTCATTCTCCCTCTTTCTCTTTCTCTAAAATAAGTAAATAAATCTTTTTAAAAATAAAATAATAAAGCTCTGTCAATTACAACATTTTTAAAAAAGATTTTAGTTATTCACAAGAGACACCGAGAGAGAGAAAGGGAGACAGAGACACAGGCAGAGGGAGAAGCAGGCTCCATGCAGGGAGCCTGATGTGGGACTCGATCCCAGGTCTCCAGGATCAGGCCCTGGGCTGAAGGTGGCACTTCCCCTAGCCACCTGGGCTGCCCAATTACAACATTTTAATTATATGTCTTGTTGTGAAACTCTTTGGGTTCATCTTGTCTGTTTGGCACTCTGTGTGCTTCCTAAATCTGGATGTCTGTTTCTTTCTACAGATTAGTGAAGTTTTCATGCACTATTTCTTCAAATTTTTCTGCTCCTTTTTCTCTCTCTAATCTTTTTAGGACTGTTATATTATGAATATTATTCTGCTTGATGTTGTCCCATACATACTGTAAGCTACCTTCATTTTTAAAATTCTTTTATAGGGATCCCTGGGTGGCTCAGCAGTTTGGCACCTGCCTTTGGCCCAGGGCACGATCCTGGGGTCCTGGGATCGAGTCCTGCATTGGCCTCCCGGCATGGAGCCTGCTTCTCCCTCTTCCTGCGTCTCTGTCTCTCTCTCTCTCTGTGTCTATCATAAATAAATAAATAAATCTTAAAAAAAATTCTTTTATATGTGCTGATCTGTTTGGGTGAGTTCAATTGCTCTGCCTTCTAGCTCCTGGTCATTTCTTCTGCTTTATCTTGTCTGCTGTTGAACCCGTTTAATGTACTTTTTCTATCTCCTTGTTGAAGTTTTTACTGTGTTTACCCATTCTTTCTCTAAGTTCACTGAGCACCTTTATGACTATTATTTTGTACTCTTTATCAGGTAGATCACTTATGTTCATTTCCTGAGGGTTTTTTCCTGAGGTTTTATCTTATTCTTGTGTCTGGAACATATTCCTCTATTTCCTCACTTTTCTTGACCTCTATGTTTGTTTCTCTGTATTAGGAAAAACAGCTATCTCTCAGTATTGAGTGAGTGGCCTTATGTAGGAGATGAAACTTGTCATTCAACCTTGCTCTAGCTCTTGGTTGCCTCTTGCAACTTTGTGAATACCTAAGTAGCTTGATTTATTCTTGGTAGTTTCTGGTTGTTGACCTGTCAGGATTCCAAAGGATGGGATCTCAGTCAGTTCCTAGTATCAGAATGATTGGAAGCCAGACCCCCGGACCACAGCTTTTAATATGTGCAAGAGGATCGAGGGGTTTGTGTCCAGAGCAGGCATTCCAACTCTTGGGATCTGCCCTGGAGAGATGAGCCTCCAAAGCGTCTAACTTTGAAAAACAGTGGGTTTCTATCTGAGATATCCAAAGGGTGGTGATGAAAGTGAAATACCAGTCTAGGATCCTAGTAAGGATCCTAGATCCTTACAATTGCAGTTGTAAAACTTGCGTCCTCCAGAACACATGATCTGGAGGTGTTCTTAGACAGCAGTTGCAAAAATCAGGGCTGCAGACAACTGTACATGTTTCTTTCTAGGAGGTACTGGTTAGCTGTAGCAAGATTAGAAAGTGGAGGGGCAATGCATGCCTGCCAGCTCTAGCAGTGTAGCAGAAGTCTATAGAAAATGCATACACCTACCAGCACCAGCAAGGTCAAGGGAGAGTGTGGAAATGATGCCCACCAGTACTCCTGTTCCAGAGAGAGTCTCGATAGAGCTGTACCCCCTGGCAGTTTAAGATTAGCAAATGAATCTTCTTCACAAATAGTCTAGGCAATTTTCAAATTGCTGTTTTGCACTGAGTTCCTGGACAAGTGAGTGTGCATGCAAGCCCTTTAAGACTGGTATTTCACTGTCATCACCGTCCTTTGGATATCTCAGATATAAACCCACTGTTTTTCAAAGTTAGACACTTTGGAGGCTCATCTCTCCAGGGCGGATCCCAAGAGTTGGAATGCCTTCTGTGGGCTCAAACCCCTAGATACTCAGGAATACACTCCAGTTTTGTGATATCCCTCTCAATTGTGGGCTACCATGCAGGGGATGGGGTTAGGGGCAAGACTTTATCTCTGCTTCTTCTATCTGTTTCTATGTGGTCATTTTATCTTTTGCACATGGAAAATCCAGCTGTTCAGCCCACTTTCAGGTCTTTTTCAGAAAGAACAGTTTCATATGTAGCTATATATTTGATATGTCCATGGGAGGTGAGTTCAGGATCTTTCCATGCTGCCATCTTGGATCCTGCCTTCCAAACTACTGCTTATAATTTCATGAAAAGTTTTGCCACTGCATGAATTGGATGTCATCTTTATGGCCTCAGTAACAGTTTCCTTGTCATTCTCTACCCAGACACAAAGTGGATACTAAATATATTGTTTTTCCTTTCAACAGCTTACTTTTAGATACTTTTATAATAAGTAACCTCAAAGTTTTTGAGGCTTATAATCAAGAATTATTTTTATTTATCATTCTAACCATGCTGAAGCCCAGCTGCATATTTTCTCATTTCAGGGCCCAGATTAGATGAGCAGTTCCTATCCAGAATGTTGCTAGGTACAAGGTGGAAGGAAAAAATGTGATAACTCTTAAATCATTTCCTAATAAATTGAACACATTATTTCTGCTCACATTTCATTGGCCAAATCCTCTTGTCAATGGGGTAGAGAAATATATCCTCCCAGAAAAGACGAAAATGATGCATTCCATATCCAAGCTTAGAGTCAATGCCTCAGGATATATAATCCTTTCACGTGGAGGGTAAGGCAGATATAATGAGCCCACTATGAATATTTGCTTAGTGGTTGCTATTTCAGTACAAATCAGCCCTAACACCAGTGGTCAGCATGGAGCCTTCCTTGTCCATGTTTACAAAATACCAGGGAATTAAAGCCTCTTTCCACTGCTCCCATGGGTAACCTCAACCAATAAATACTCCAGATCTCTCATCTCTCAGGGCAACTCTGAAGTTTATGGTCTACACTGGGATAAGATTGAGCTCCAGTTGTTCTCAATGGTAAGTTGCTTTATACCATGCCCTTTGTTGGCATCTGTCCATTTTATGTCTTGCTTTTCATCTCCATATTAGTATTTCCTGTGATCACTTCCCAAATAAGCTACTTGCACTTAAGTCCTTACTTCAGGGTCTCCTTCTGAAAATCCAAACTAAGATAGAAGGGCAGAAAATATTTAGAGCAATGATACAATCTGCCACAAAGAGAAGAATGCCTTTGGGCGGTAATTAGTAGTCTCTGCCAAAAATTCCAACACAAGGAGGGATCCACCCATCTTCTCTGTGCTTCTGTCCTCAAATCTGTTCATCTCTTGGTCAGACCAGAAATATTGTTTCCCAGAAGGGATAAAGACTCCTGTAAAAGATTATTTTCTTCCACTTCTGGACCACAGGAAGCAGGAGCAATCATTTAATCTAAACAGACTCTACCACCCTGTCTTTCATAGGGCCTCAGGATGTTTATTCAGGAATTCCCTTTATAGGCACGTATGCTCCCTTCCCACAGCCCTGATACCATCTATACCACATGGGGATGGTGAGAGCAGGTGCACCCAAGTCCTTTTTTGTGACTCTCCATCTCCTATTTCCTTCCCTGCCCCAAAGCACACTTTCCCTACAAAAGCCACCTTGTCAGTGTTATCCTGCATGAAATAAACCTAACACATATATACAGCATTTTATGCACGCATGCACACATACCAACTAAGCAGAGACATGACAATTTTGGCCCCCCCCCCCCCAAAAAAAAAACCCCTCAGAAAATGATTTAAAAATTATCTTTCTAGATACTCTCTCCCTCTTTCCTTCTTTCTCTCTCTCCCACATCTATCTCAAGGGAGGATTAGTTGAGATTAGCTGAGTGTAATAAGTCATAAATCAGTATCTTCTGTTACAATGTAAAATACAACTGAATTTGCTCTTTTAGCATAAATTGTTTTCTTTTCTTCAAGGAGAAAGTGAATAGAAAGAGATTTTAAAAAGGAAAACAAGTAGAACTAAAAACTTTTTATTACATACTGCTCAGAAACCAGGACTTAATTATAAAAATATTTTAAAACCCATTAACTAAAAGGGATGGGTGTGGCTTATCATTGCGAAAATTAGAAATTGAATAATGCCTTAGGATAAGAAGAATCTCATGGGAACAATGGCTGGAAAGCAGAACCTGTATCACTGCCCTGACTGCATAAAGACCTGAGCTGGTGTGGCCATTATGAAATGAGAGAGAGATAGAGTAATCTTCCTTTCTAATGAAGATACATGCTTCTACATCCAAAGAAAAATATTTTCTCAGATTTTTTGGGTAATATTTTAATTGTCTTATATTTTCCCCTACCTGTATCCTGAGTATCTTCCTTTCCCTGTGACCTCTTGTCATTGAAGCAACTTCTGATCCAATGTTAATTTCTCAGGCCTTGGGCCCTACTCGGGGAAGGCACAAGGATTCATGCCCCTCCAATAGAGAACAAGCTCAGAGGAGAAGCGGGGAACCTGTACTTCCAATTGCTTATGATTCTTGATGAAGCCAGAGCCAGTTATTATTTCTTCGAAGAGACATCCTCAGAGGGGACAAATGAAGGCAGCGACACGAAAGACACCGGTGGACAGATGACACTGACTAGGGCTGCTGACAGAATCTAAATGTTGAAAACTATCACTTCCCTTACACAGGCTGCCTGTGTTTAGGAGTCTAAGAGACGTAAAACTAATAGCTAAAAAATGGGTGGTATGACATAAGATTTGCAAATTTCTAACTTTATTGAGTGAAGACATTTAGAAAAAAAAACAACCTACAGGGGGATCTGGGTGGCTCAGTTGGTTAAACATCTGACTCTTGATTTTGGCTCAGGTCACGATCTCAGGGTCATGCTATGACCCGAGCCGTGTTGGGGTCCATGCTCAGTGTGGAATCTGCTTGAGTTTCTCTCTCCTGCTTCCTCTGCCCCTCCATGCCCTTGCTGTTGCTCTCCTTCAAAACAACAACAACAAACAACCTACAAACAAATACCACGTATGAGTGTCACTATTTTAAAAAGAAAGGAAATTTGAATCCCCCCTTCCTAATAGCTATATATTGGTTTATGAGAACTTATCAGTATGGTCCTTATTCTCCTCCACATTAATATCCCTAGGCTAGTGAGAACTCTGTGCTGGTACCACTCTATTCTGAAAGTTGACCTTCAGGATTCCTCTTGAGGAGCTTTGGTCTCCTTGACAGAGTTTGTGACTAGCTTCAAATGTCATACCATTCAGCACTGAAGCCTTTGGTTCATACCTGAACTGCACAAATTTTTTTAAGAAGCAAAATAATTTGGCAAGGGGCTCTCCTGATAGCTTTTTAAAAATTCATATTCTAATGACAACTCAGGTAATTCTTGAATTCTTTGTTGATAGGTGTCTGCATATGGGTGTACAAGAATGGATTAAAACAAATTCACTGGTTAGAGTGTTTTATTATTCACAATTATCATTCAGATGAACTTTGGGGCCATATTTCTTTTTTTTTAAGATTTTAATTATTTATTCATAAGAGATGTAGAGAGAGGCTGAGACACAGGCAGAGGAAGAGGCAGGCTTCCCATGGGGAGCCCGATGTGGGACTCCATCCCAGGACCCCAGGACCACTGCCTGAGCCAAAGGCAGATGCTCAACCACTGAGCTACCCAGGTACCCCTAGGGCCATATTTCTGAAGGTATCCCTCCCTCTCTCTGCTAAGATGTTGGTGGAAATCTTTTGAAGAATCTTGGGCCCTTGGACAACATGTAAGGAGCCATCTTACTGGCTATGTACCATCTCGGAACTCCTATTATGTGGAATGGAAAATAAGCTTCTACCTTTTATTTTTAAGTTTAAAGACAACTGAAACCCAACTTAGACACTTTAAGCTTCCTGAACTCTTAATTCAGAGAGCAATTGCAGGATTTTTAGAAAGTTAAAAAACTATAAAACTCATATAAAAATACATGGCATGTTCTCAGAGTTATTTCATTGTGATAAATGTTTTCATTATTAAATAAGAAAAATAACAAATGAGAAAAGAATTCAAGAAGTTATATGAGAACAATAAAATAAACTTAATAAAATGGAAGGAATTAATAATGAAGAATAAAAGAAACTTAATAAAATGGAGGGAATTAATAAAGTTAAAAGCAGAAAATAAATAATTACACTGAAAGAAATAGACTGCATAAATCAAAGAACAAGTTCTTGAGGAAAACAATGAATTATTCTAGCAAATGTAATCTCAAAAAGAAATTGAAAAGCATAAATTCACAAGATCAACTTTAAAAATATGATGTAACCAGAGAAATGGATATTGCTTTCAAAGAATAAGAAAACAAAATATATTAACAATTCCTACACAAAACAGCACAAAATTGTACACAGATAAAATATGGAACAATAGCTATGGAAGAAATAGAAAATGTTCCAAAGAATAAGCTTCATAAAAAAAAAAAAGATTTAGGCTCAGACATGGTTTTATAGATTAGTTATTTCAAAGTATTAAGCAACAGAAAATTCTCATATTATGCCACCTTTTTCCATCACTGAAAATGATGGAAAACTTCATAGCTCATATTATGTAATAAGTCTAATGTGGAGACCACAATCTAACAGATAAGACCAACACATAAAGTTTTAAAAGTAAAATATAAAATAAAAGCAAATTACATGTGATGTTTCACAATATATTTATGTGTGATTTTTTTCTATAAATGCTACATTTCAATAGAAGTTACCAGGTAAAAACATAAATCTCACTTATCAATATGAATTCTAAGCTCTTGAATGATAGATAAATTCAGTGTGATATATCGAGAGTGAGTAGGACATAATCTAAAAATCTTATCCTTGTATTATGATCTCTCAGTAAAAGACAAGATATAATTGGTTACATCAAATGAAAAACCATGTAATAAGTTAAAAAGTCATTCAGTGAATATCAATACATTCCACAAAAAATCTTGAACTACAAATATAAGGCATATTATCATGGTTAAAAAATAATCTAAGACCAGCTTAGAGTATAAGAACAAAATCCAAGAAACATTCCCATTAAAATAAGGAAAGAGACTAAGATTTGAACTATTGCCACCACCTTTTCTTAAACCTTTTGTCTTGAAAGATTCAATCAATAATCAGAACAAGAAGTATAAATAAGATGTTTAACAATTGCAAAGGAGGAGATACAATTATTAGTAATAGGTACAATCATTTGACTAGAAAAATGAAAAGAATCAGCTGGAAAATCTTACACAACTAATAAAATGTCCAGAGACCAAGTAATTATGTAAAAACCAATAGCTACAGTGGAAAAATGACTACTTCCACAACAGAAAACAAAGCATTTAATAACCAGGAATAAACTCAATAGAAAAAAAACACACAAAATAATTTTATAAGAAAGAATATGTTGCTACACACATGGAATGAAAATAAGTTCTCATCAAATAAATTTAAAAATTAATACAAAGCTTTTTTTTAAAATCTCAAGGTATTTTCTTTTTAAAAAAGTAGAAAATTGATGATATAAGTTCATTCTAAGTTTTTCTTTTTCTATTCTTTTTCTTTAATTTTACTTTAATGAAAGTTCATTTGGGGGCACCTGGGCAGTTCAATTGGTTAAGCATCTGCCTTCAGCTCAGGACATGATCCCGGTGTCCTGTGACCGAGCCCCACACTGGGCTCCCTGCTCAGCAGGGAGTCTGCTTCTCCCTCTTCCTTTGCCTCTTCTCCATTGCTCATGCTCTGTCTCTCTCAAATAAATAAATAAAATCTTTTAAAAAAGTTCATTTTGAAAAATATGGGGATGATACTTGCCAAGAATATTTTAAATAAACAAATATTAAAAAGGAACTTCCCAGGGCACCTGGGTGGCTCAGTTGGTTGAATGTCTGACTCTTGGTTTCGGCTCAGGTCATATCTCAGGATGGTAAGATAGAGTCCCACGTTGGGCTCCGCACTGGGCATGGAGTCACTTTAAGATTCTCTCTCTCCCTCTCCCTCTCCCTCTGCCTTCTCTTTCTCTCTCTCTCTCTTGCCCTTCTCTCTCTCTCTCTGTCTCCCTCCCTCTATAAAAAAAGGAACTTCCTAAGCAAACATGGAAATACATATATAAGACAATAATTAAAACTGTGGTATTAAAGTGGAAATAAGGATATCAAAGGAAAATGATTTAAATCCCAGACCAAAAACAAAAAACAAAAAAACAACCTTTTTCTATAATAGTAGACTTTTGAAGGTGACATTTGACACTGACCAATATTAATGGGACCATTGGTTAACAACTGGACAATTCAGATATCCACATGAATGGGGAGTGTGCTGATGACTGGACCAGGTATACCAGCCACAAAAAACCATTAAACCAACCACACCACCACCATCACATACAACATGGTGTACACGCATGCATACACATGCACACACATATCTCAACATGATGTTTATAATCCTCTTCTTCCTGGAAAAGGAAGAGATGAGGGGCAGAATGTGATTATACTTGTGGATTTACTAGAAAATCATTGAATTGAACTGTGAGAAACTTACAGTTGGGTAGATTTGATTGTCTGCTGCTGGGTCAGCTTGAGGCTAAAAGTCAGAAATTAAATTGAAATAGAAATAAATTCTATTTTTACATGCCTAAGTCTGTGACTGAGAAATTCATGCTTATTAAACCTTAATCAAATCAGAGCTATCCTTGCTTGGCAACACTTGATAGCTTCCCAGTTGTGCTTCAAATGAAATCCAAACTCTGGGAAGAGAAGACACCGTATGTTCCCTTCCTTGATTAAATCTCTCAGCTCATTTCTTGTCCCTCTCCTTTGCTCCCACAATATTCCAGCAGCACAGACTTTCTTTTGAATAGAGCAAGATTTCTCCTGTCTAAAGCCTTTTTACTTGCTAGGCCCTTTGTGTAGACTGCTGTTCCTTTGCTTGAAATGAATTTCTTAGTTTATTTTTTTAACTTCCTTCTTTTGTTCTTTAATTCTCAACTCCCATAGCATATCCTCAGAAATGCTCTCTCTGATTTTCCTAACTGAAATAGTTATTTTTAAAATTATATCCTTATATGTATTTTCTTCATAATGCTTTGTAAATCAAATTCTGTGTTTATCTTCTTTACTTGTTCATTGTTTTTCTCAACAAATGTGAAATTCCTGAGGGCCGGGATATTGTTGCTTCATTCATTCATTTATTGTGAATCCCTATTTCTTAGTATGGTACCTGGGACATAAAACACGTTCAATGAAGCACTTTTTTTATTGAATAAATTACTCAGTCATTTAAAATCATATTATAGAAGACTACATGTAGACAAAGGAAAATGTTCATAATATATTAAGTGAAAAAAGCATATTAAAAATAGATAACCTCCAGGTATATCTATGGCAAAAGAAAATTTTGAGCCATGGAAGGAAATGTACCTAGCACAGCAGAATCTTATCTCTAAAAAACAACCCCAAAATAGCCTTGTAAAACTCACATTTACCTCTTCTCCAAAGATTTTCTCATAGATCACTTCTATTTCCTCTTTTAAACCTTACTAAATTTTCCAATTTTTTGAGTCTATACATACATAATCTTTAAAGTATTACATATTTCAAATATAAGTAATTATTTGACAGCATAGTATGGTTTTCAGAGTCTTTTCTCCTTTATCTTTTCATCCTTTCTTAGTTGTACCCAAAGAAGATATTGTCATGGAAACAGCAAACCTGAAATGAAATCCATCTACCAACTAATGAGCATGTGATTTGGAGCAAGTCACTCTAGCCTTCTGAACAACCACTTCCTTACATAATGGCTATAGTGTTAAATGGATAAAATTAAAACTACCTCCAAGAAGATGGTATAAAAGGGCCTTCGAGGGAAAGAACTGGGAAAAGACAGGTTGAGTAACTGGCTGCCTACTTTCCATTTCCCTTTCTCATTTGCTTTTACAAATTGTTCTTTTCCCTTTCTTCCTCCTAACTGATCCACATCCCATCAATTCTGGGACTGTATCAGAAGAGTCTTCTGGATAGGGAAGGCTGGCTCTTTTCTTTTGAAGATATTCATCTGCTCAATGAAAAAGGGAATAGACTGGCAGAGCCAGACAAACGCAGAGTCTTTAGGATACTCAGTGGGTTCTGTTTCTAAATTTCCACCATTTTTTTCTTTCTCTCACTGTTTCCTTTTGAGCTTTGAAATTCTGGGTACCAAGGCAGTTGGAAAATGACAACCTTGAGGCTAGAGTTTGAAAAGCTTGGAGAAAGAAAAATTATCATGTAAATATTATTCTACATTGCCTTTTCCTAGACAAAGGGGTCAGACACTTTAAAATGCAAAATGCAAAGTATGTTTGGCATATCCTGGAATTGGGGGGTGGGAACTTCAGATCTAATTCCAAACAGGAAAAAAAAAGTTTGAATTTATTTTCTAACTGACTGAGGAGAGATTTAAATGTTGAAATGTTAACAATTTCGTTGGCTTCTCTCAGCAGCACCAGGCATTTCCATTCCACTTGGGAAGAACAAAATGAGGCAAACAATCCAAGATTAAATGAAAACAGGTGGGGTAGAGGATGCATTTACGCTTTACCACCTGGAATAGGAATATTCGCCTCTTGTGGTTTTATAGGCTTGGGGGCTATTGAAGAAATAGCACCTTCTATAAATTGAATCAACGCTCATTAAACTCATTCGGAGAAATTTAGTTAGGAAAACAGCCTAGATGGAAAACAAGCCCTTTGTTTTTATTGGATTTTACAATAGGGAGCACTCTACAATAAGGAGCTTTTAAACATGAAGGCGGGAAGGAGCTAACTATAGACATTACCCTGGTGTGGGGTTGCATCTGGCAGGACATTACGCTTCTCTAGAGAGAAGAACATACTTACACCAGAGACAGAGGTTAGAGAACTATTTTATCTTCTACAGACCCCAAATAATAACCTTAATGCGACTCTCTCACCATTATGTCTCCTCACCCCCAGCAGTAATTCTGGATCCCTGGCCGATGCTTCTACAGTTTCTTAAGTTCTCAGTTGTTTTTTTTTCCCCCAAATATTTCACTCTCCACAAACTAATGATGCTAAGGTTACTGCCCTGCGTTCAGAAGCAACAGATTATTATATAATCATAACTGTACCTAGCACAGCAGAATCCCACCTCTAAAAAACAACACTCAAAGAGCCACACAAATCTCACAGTTATCCTCTTCTCATTAGAGACTGCTGTTCTAGGTCTATAAAATTCTTCCAGGGTAAAGAAGTGCCTCTTCCAGGGCTCACTTTAAACTGGTTTCAATTTATCAAGCGTGTAAGCATGACGCAGGCTCCAGGACCTATGCTAAGTACTGCACATAATGTAAAGAAGGTAGAGGGAATAGGAAAGTCCTAGCTTCTTTCTGGGAGCTTTGTATCTTACCTTGTTGATACACCATTTACTGCTGGTTACCCTACGTTATAGAGGACAGCAGATTTTATCAAGCTGGTAACATAAGATTCAATCCAGATATATGTAATTTGAAAGCCCATGGTTTCTCCACTCTCTTAAAGTTTGAGGTGACTCCGGAGGAATAAAAATTTATGCTAGGATCAGTCAAAATTGTATTCATCAGAAACATTCTTGGAAAAGGATAATTAATTTGTAAATGTAATTATTTTGAAATGTAATTAATTTGAAAATGGGCTTTGACAAGCCCATCCACTCTCACCCTGTTTCTGATGTTACCTTTAATTCTTGATGAAATGAATAAATGACCAGGAAAAGAATTTGTATCACTTCTAGAGGATGAGAGGAGAGAGAGTGAGCAGAAAACTTCCCTATATTCTGCTTCTTAAAAATTTGCCTTTTTAAGGTCTGGCTGTGTTCAAAGTGTGATTAAGGTCAGATCATAGCAGGAAAGCCCCAAAACACCAGATGTATTTTATCTCACAAGGAATGCTCAGAATACCCAAATTGGAAGGATATTGCTGTGTCATCAGGAATTGAAGCAACCATGTCTCCATTACTTGTTAGAACAAAGTGTTGTCATACAACAGTCTGATAAGAAAAACTTCTGCAAAAGTCAATTCAATACTTTCATTAAAAAAAAAAAAAAAGCTTTTTCACAGTGAATGTCAGACTTGGTTCAACATACTCTTTGGACAACACATTGAGAAGCCCCAGTCCAATACAGCTTAAAATCTCTACCCCAGAGCCAGTCTAGGCACTATTAGTTTACTATACTAGGTACACTGTTGGGTCTCCCATAATGCTGGTGCATTATATTATAATACGTGGCTTCAAGAAAGGCCAGAAACCGCTGTTTAATGATCAATCCTTGCATGATGGCAAAAGGAACATGTATCATTTCTGTTTTTACCCAAGAATCCCTGGAAAAATCACAATGTCTTGTTTTTGTTTTTCTCAAAGTCATGCCTTTCTGTGATGCAGTTTTCCAGGTAAATAATGAAGGTACAAGCAGACCAAGAGAGCTCGCCAAGTTGAAAGGTGAAGGTAATTCTAATTGTACCTAATCTTTATTGTTTCAGAGAGCAAATTGAGAAGCACTTAGTGTGAAACCATTTATCAGAATGAAGTCACTGCTCACTACTCAACAAAATTAAATGCACCAACATGATTTTTTTTTTCCTACCTAAGCAATGTAGTAGTCAATCATTAGCTATAACATGGTCCCTTTAGATAATTAAACTATACTTCCAGGACTTACATGCTATTTGAAGAGAAACAATGAGGTCTTTAATAACAGAATTTCATGCTTGAATTTTCACATCTTTGGAGGAAAAAAAAAAGCAAATGTTCTGGACTGGATGATGGAAATATCAAAGTTTCCTGGTAGATTTTTTTTTTTTTTTTTAAGAAAAGAGCATACTATCCATTTCTGTCCTCTAGATTGAGCATTGGTTCTCAGCAAAGCCATTTATACTTAACTAAGTAAGGACTCTACTCTCTCCCTTCTCAGCCAATTCAAGCAGATTACAAATGGCACCAGTCACAGACTCACAGTGGGGGAGTGGGCATGCCCCAGAGATAGACACAGGGGTTATGGACTGAATTGTGCCCCACCCTTCCAAATTCATATGTGAAGCTGTGTTTGAAGAGAGGGCCTTTAAGAAGGTAATCAAGGCTAAATAAGGTCATAAGAGTAGGGTCTTATTCCAATAGGACTGTTGTCTTTCTAAGAAGAGAGAGATACCAAGGAAAACCCAAGTGAAGACACAGTAAGAAGGTGCTATCTGCAAGCGAAGGAGAGAGGCCTCAGGAAAACAAAACAAAACAAAACAGAACAAAACAAAAACAAAAAACCCCTACAAAACCTGCCAACACCTTGATCTTGAACTTCTAGAGAACTCCAAGATTATGAGAAATGAATTCTGTTAAGCCACCCAGCCTATGATATTTTGTTATGGCAGTGTTAGCAGACTGATAAAATCAGACAAATAAGAATGCCGCTGAGTTCTAATATTGCTGAGTTTATGATTTTGAACTCAGTTTTCTTCCTCTAATTTATTTATTTATTCAACCAAAAGAAACACTTTACCAGATGCTAGGATCAGCATTGGACACAGTCAGATATGTCCCTGCCCTCATGGAGCTCTGTTCTCCCTAAGGGACAGAAGATAAAAGATCAAACGAACAAGTATACAGTGTAATTTCAGATGATGCTAAGTGCTGAGTTGGGAATTAAACAGACTGAGATGATACAGGGCCTGGGGCAGGATCTGCTTTGGGAAATTCATCAGTAAGGCCTTTGTGAGGAGTGGTATTTGAGATGTATAGATGAGGCCAATCAAGTGAGAGGCCAGGAGGGATGTTTGCCAAGTAGAAGCAATAGTGATGGCAAAGTCCTAGTGATGGGAGCTGGTTTGGTTTTCTGGAGTCTGGAAGAAGGCCAGTGTGCCTGTAATATCATGAACAAAGGAAAGAATGTTATGACATGTCTGAAGAAGAGCTGGGGCCTAGACCATTACATTGTGTGTGTGTTAAAGCCCTAGGGGGCTCCATCATAGAGAGTGGTCATTGATCCAAGACTGTACTTTCATCTTTGTCTCCTCCTTCATAATATATTGTATCCATGGGCTTCTGTGAGTCTACACCTGCGTTGCTTTTTTTTCACTCCACTGGTTGCTCCTTATAAATCACCTGTCTGGCCTTTCTTTTTTTCCATGAATAGCATAAATGTCAGAGGGCCCCATAGACTAGAGACACAGAGAGAAAGGCAGAGACAGAAGCAGAAGGAGAAGTAGGCTCCCTGCAGGGAGCCTGATGTGGGACTCGATCCCAGGACCCCAGGATCACACCCTGAGAGAAAAGCAGATGATCAACCACTGAACCACCCAGGTGCCCCTAAATAAAATCTTTTTAAGTAAAAGAATTCTGATTTTATACCAACATTAAAAGTCAAGAGATTTCATATACAAATGTGAATTTCTGACATTCCTTGAAAAACCAGATGGTGTGTCAAGGCTGGTCTGTATTCCCGAAAGACCACCGTGGGCTGAGTGGCGGTGACTGCCCAGCTAGATGGAACAGGCAGGCAGGTACCACCTTGCCAGAGTGCCCTTCAGGCTTGCTCCCCTCATTCTGCCTGCTGGGCACTGTGCTTTCTAAGCTTACTGTTCCTGCCTTGGGAGGAATTAATGAGTTTACTCCAACAAGAAAAGTTATGACCTTTAAGGAGAATCTTTTTACTCCACATTTTACTGAAATATAACACAATTAACAACAGTGCTTGAATCAGCAGAACTCAGTGAGTTCTCATTTGAATAACCACTGCCCAGAACAGGAAAGAAAATAGTACAGCAATTCAAAATTCTCCTTCATACTGCCCCTTCCTCACATCCCCCATCATTACCAACTAAAAAATACAACTCTTCTGAATTCCAAAATATATTTCATTTTGTCTGGCTTTGCTCTTTTAAAAATGGGATACCAAAAAAAAAATTAATTAAAATAAATAAATAAATAAAAATGGGATATCACTAATGTACTTTTTGTTTGTAGTTTCTTTAAGTCAATATAACAATTTTGAAATTCATTCATATTATTTCTTCATAGGAATCACTCATTTTCTCTATAGTATAGTATTTTATTGTGTAAACAGATCACAGTGTAGGAATTCTCTATATGGCTTCCAGGTTGTAACACTTATTGGTAATGCTGCTATGGGCACTATTTCACATGTACTTTGATGAATATATACAAGCTTCTTTTTTGGAAATCCACTTAAAACTGGAATTGCTATATGGGAGAGGAGGCATAAATATGGCTTTAATAGATAATGCAAACAGTTTCCTAAAGTGATTGTATCAATTTACCCTTTCACTAGTGATATATGACATTCCCATTGTTCCATATTGTAATGACATTTAGTATTTCAATTTATTTATTTAGTTTTAACTATTCTGTTTGGTATATAATGAATGGCATCTCACTGGAGTTTTGATTCATATTTCTCTGATGACTAATGATATTGAGTAATTTTCATATGGCTATTGGCTATTTGGATATCTTTTTATTGGGAAATGCTTGTTCAAGACTTTTGTCCACTTTTAAATGGTGGATTATCTTTTTGTTTTTAATTAGTTTATACTTTTTATATATTCTGAATAAATTTATTTTATTGAATATATGTTCTAAAACATATTCTCCCAATCTATGGTCTTTCAATACTATCCTTTGATAAACAGAAAATTTTAACTTTCATGGGGTTCAATGTATCCATCTCTTTATTATCTGCTTTTTTGATCCGTTTTAAATTTTATTTTTAAATTATTTTTTGCTAATTTATATTTACACCTATATCTGTATGAATATAATGCAATCATTCTTTGTATATTGATCTTGTAATCTACGAGTATAATAAATTATATTTATTTTCTATATACTCAATGATAATGTCTTTTCTTGTCTTACTGAGCATTCTAAGACTGACGAGACAATGCTGAGTAGAAGTTGTATTAGTTATCTGTCACTGCCTAACAATTTGCCTCTACATTTAGTAGCTTAAACAATGAGTATTCATTATTTCCTAGGCCATGTAGGTGGATGAAACTTACCTAAGTACCTCTGGTTTAAGGTGTTTTATGAGAGAGTGGTCAAAGCAGTAGGCAGAGGCCATGGTTTAACAGAAGAGCCCAGTGGAGAAGTGTGGAGGAGGTGATTCATTTCCAAGCTCACTCACATGTTAGTAGGCCCAGCTTCCTCACTACTGGGGCATCTTCACAGGGCTGTGTCAAGTCATGGCAGGTGGCTTCTCCCATGGAGAGTGACATAAGAGAATGAGAGAGAATAAGAGCCAAGATGGAAGTGAGAGTTTTTTATAACTAATCTCAGAATAACATCTCATCATTTCTGTCATATTTCATTTCAGAGTACTGAATCAGTAAGTCTAGCCTTCACTCAAGGGGAGAGGATGACAATGACACAAAAGCAAGAATGCCAGGATTCAGGGATCACTGGGAGCCATGTTGGATGTTGCCTACCCCAGAAGTGGTGATAGTGAGTTTCCTTGCCTCTATCCTAAGATTATCACTACTTTCAATATTTCACCATTAAGTATGCTCATTTATATATATATTTTATCCTTTCTTTAGATTGAGAAAGTTCTCTTCTCAGAATCGCTAAAAAGTTGTTTTTTTATTCATGAATATGTACTGGATTTTATCAATGCTTTCTCTGCATCTACTGAGATAATTATATAATTTTCTCCTTTGTCTTCTTAATGTGAGAGTTTGAATTGATTTTTAAATGTTAATTAGCCATGCTTTTCTGATATGAACCCAACATGGTTGTGATACTATATATTTTATGCATTGATGGGTTTTTGCAAATATTTTGTTTAGGGTTTCCTACCAATGATCACAAGAAAGACTGACTTTGAGTTGGAAAGTGCTGCTTATTTTCTAGAGTTTGTAAGACTGATATTTTCTCCTTTAATGTTTGGGGAAAAAATACCAGCAAAGCCACTTGTGTCTGAAGTTTTCTTTGTTGGATTTTTTTACATTATGATTTTATGACTTTAATGAATATCATACTATTCACATTATCTATCCTTTGTGTCACTTTAGGTAGTTTATTTTTCACACACACGCACAAAAATGGTTCCTTCAATCTAAGGTTTAAAATATATTGGAATAATGTTCATAAAATTCTTTTATTATTTCTTTATTGTTTAGAGTACCTATAATGACGTTTGTCATTCATTATATTGTGATTTTTGTCAGGTGATTGATTTTTCACTACTTTTTTCTTTTTAATCTGTCAAACCAGAATTTTACCACTTTTAATAATATTTCCATATAACCAACTTTTGACTGTTGATCACATCCATTCTATCTTTGTTTTCTACTTTATACTTTCTTTGGATCTTATTTGTTCTTTTGTCTAATTATTTGAACTACATACTTAGATCATTACCATTTAGCCTTTCTTAATTTCCAAGACTTCCTATCATGGCTTTAAATTCTTTAAGCAAGGCTTTGCTTACATTCTCAAAGGTTTGACATAAATATTTTCTTTTCCATTGAGCTTAAAATATTTTCTGATTTGTAGTATGATGTTTTGAACCATTGCTTATTTAAATTTATTTTTACATTTTCTATCATTTGAGGATTTCTACTTAGCATTTAATCAATTTTTTCTAGCTTAATTCCATCCTAGGCAGAGAACATAACTTGCTAGATTTTAATCTTCTCAAATTGGTTGAGACAGGCTTTACAGCTCAGTTTATGATCAATTTTGCTAAATGTTCCTTTGAACCTCACTGTGAACATTGCATTTATTGATTGCAGTGGTCAATTAGGTCACTTAAAAAATCAACTTTTTACTTTTACATTTGTTTGTCTGTTTATTAGTTCCTCGGAGGATTATAATATGCCTCTGCAGTTCTGAATTTCTTAATTTCTTTTGAAAATTTTGTTAATTTTTGCTTTGTATACTTTGCTGCCTTCTTTTTGCATTACACATATTTAATATTGTTGAATTTTTCTAGTGGATTTTTTTTTTTTTTAGGATTTTGTTTAACCAGCTTTATTTAGGATACGATTCACATATAGAGCAATTCACGCACTTAAAATGTAAAATACGATAGCATGGAAGTATATTCATGTATTTGCACAATGATTGCTACAATTGGTTTTAGAGCAGTTTTTCATCACTCCAAAAAGAAATTGCATTTATTTTAAATTCTGTGACTAATAATTTTGATACAAGGATCGCCTATGGGCCTATTTTTCTTTACTATTTTTTTTTCCTTTTCGGTTTACCTTTATTTTGCCCTGTCTCCAGGTAAATCTGATAATTTTTAATCAATGCTGGGCATTGTACATGAACTACCACAGCAGATTTGTACATATCATGTTATTCATGCTATTTCTTCTCAGAGAAAATTTTATTTTCTTCTGAAATTCAGGTAGGTTAGGGGCCAAATCACCTCTATCCAACCAAGAAATAGGATGACTCAGCCTGAGTTTCTGCTGCAGTAAGGGTTAATCTACTTCTAATTTTTGCTTTGCTCATAAGACAAAACCTCCTAAGATTCTCAAATGGGGTACTGGCATGTTCATCAGGAACCTCCTTTGAAGTGCCCTGAAATTCAGATTCTGTATACCAGCATCATTAACTTCCTTAAAAAACCTGTGCTTAATTAACATTTAAGTTTCTAGCTGCTGCTCCCTGCTTCTTATGTATGCTTTCACTCCACATAGCTTATGATGTTGCAAATGCTTTGAGGGTAAAACTTGCATAGAGTTTTAGAATCACTTCACTAGAGTTTCCTTTTCTCGGAGATGTTGTACCCTCGAGTTCAGCTAAGTTAATAAATTTGAAAACCACTTTTTGTCTCCTATAGCTAGTTAGACTACAGAAGGCTTGAGCTGTCTCTCTTCTACTTGGCTTCTTAACCCCACACTTCTTACAAATTAGTAAATGCCTCAAGGGGAAAAGTAGCTAGGCATATTGCTCACCATTTTTCTTCAAAATCATTCTTGCTCTCCAAGGCCTTCAAACACCTGAAAGGTTAGGGGGAGGTTGCAGTGCTTTGTTTTTAATTTTACCTCGTTGTTTTGGTGTCTAAGCAGAATTATCAGCTTGTATAAACTACTCCATCATTGCAAAAAACAGAAGTCACATTCTGTTAAAGATATGCTGATGGAAATGTTTATGTCAGTTTCAGATCATCATTATTGCCAATCTTGAAATTTTAACTGCATTCCCATAAAACTGAATCTGATTAGATACTACCTATCTACATAAAAATGTACAGCTAAAAAAGACCTCAGTGTGTATCTCTTTCTAATCTCCTATTTTGCAAGTGATTCACCAATTTAGCAGGGGAGTTGAGGCTGCAACACTGACCTCCCAGTTCTCAGCCCAGTTTGTGCTCCTGTACCATGGTGCCTCATGAATAATGCCAACACATCCTCAAAGCTTCACGACTACATCCTTCCAAAACTCCTTCAGCAGGAGTTTTAGTAGCATGACTCAAGAATGAATGTACTCTTGATGTTATGCAAGGAGTTTCTTTCTTTCTTTCTTTTTCAAATTTTATTTGTTTATTCATGAGAGAGACAAAGAAAGAGACAGAGACATAGCAAGAGAGAGAAGCAGGCTCCATGCAGAGAGCCCGATGTGGGACTTGATGCTAGGAAACCGGGATCGTGCCCTGAGCTGAAGGCAGACACTCAACTGCTGAGCCACCCAGGCATCCGTGTGCAAGGAGTTTCCACAAATACTCCAACAGATTTTAGTCAGACCAGTCTCCCAGTGGGACACTATCACTCCTTCATCCTCCATCTTTTATCCTTAAGAAAACAACCTGTATGCCCCAGATTAATGAATGACATCTGCAAGCAGAATCCTGCTAGAAACCTAGGGCAGGTATAATTGTTCCAGGACTGGAGAAATGTCGACATCCATTGGTAGGGACTTGGGGAATGAAACCAGAGAAGCCCATTAATCTAAAATAAACTATAGCACCTCAGCCCGGTTTCAGCTAAACAGCTCCCCTGCTGGTACTTTTGCTGCTGGCACTAACTGCAGTTAAAGAAAGTTCATGTTTCTCAGGAGGCCCTAGTATAGGAAAGGCATCTTTAATTTTAAAAAGCAGGATAAATCTCTATCTCTCCCTTCCCTTAACAAGCATTTTCACAGGCCTGGTGGTAGGAGTGGAATGTTGTAGGCGGTATCTACACACTGCTTTGGTCCCCAAAGACTGAGTGCATTGAATAACCGCTTGTCATAAAGTCAACATAGGTTTTACCAGAGACCAGCATTTGGGAGCCTTGCAACAAAGCCTTGGTTGAGCGACTTTCAGCAAGCCTGTCATGTGACCTGGCTACTCCGTGGTGTGAATGATATATCCAGCTCAAAGACTTTTCAAGAGCCAGCTATAAAAGTACACAGAATTCTGCTTGCTTACCCATGTGAAACTTTATTTCCCCAGTGCTTATTCGTCCTGAAATTAAGTTCACTCCTTTGAGAGATACGAGAATTTGCTTAACCAGCAAGAGAGTCATAAAAAGGCAGCTCCCAATATTTCCTGCCCTACAGCTGGGGAACACCCTTGGCATCAGGGAGCACTGTTCTGTTCAACACACATCAACACATTGCTTCTACAGAAAGCAAAATGATGGTTTTATATTGAGGACCTAGGCATTCTGACCATGTCACCTTATTTGCAGAGCTTATTTGACATTTTCAGTGATAATTACCACTGAGAAATGCATTAAACATCCAATTAGCCAAGGCCACTGAAAGCACCGTGGTCTCACACAGTCTTGATTCCCAGTATCTGACAAAGGAAACCACAGAAATGTTGCCAGGTCACCAAGAAAAACAAATACATTATTTTTAAAACCTATAATTTATTTCTTAGGAGTTGTCAGGTACAACAGAATTTTCTGGAAATGTTCTACATTTTAAATGGGGTCTGGGTCCAAGTAGATGCATACATTTGTCAAAGTATAACATCAAATTCGATACTTGTGACCTGTATACTTCACCACATCTACATTGTACTTTGAATTAAAAATGGGGTGGCAGAGGGAAGGAAAGATGACTCTCCTGGTCTGATATAAATAAATAAATAAATAAATAAATAAATAAATGTCATTTATCGAGGAGAGGAATCAGGAACTCTATGCAGAGTCATCAGAGGCACAAGTGGGAGAGGTGGCCTGGCAGCAGGGTAGCTTATTTGTAAAGAGCCCTCTACATGAAGCTCAACTCTACTCCTCATTTGATTCCCTTAATGTACCTGTGTCTTTTGTTATATGCCACCTAGCATTACTTTTGAAAATAAGAACGTAAGTTCTCAAGAAATTCAGCTATTATGCCCTAATACCACCAACTCAGCTCAGCCCCAACACCTCTCACCCTCACAACCATTCTGATCAATTTTTCCCTAAAGGTGATGACCCATGGTCCTTGCAGAGTGGTGCTTCCTTTCCACAGTGCACTCAGTTCAACAGAACTACTAAAAAAATAAATAAATAAAAAGATTGGGACTAACAATCATGTCCTCCTTTGCAATGGAAAAGAAGTTTCAGGGGATCCCTGGGTGGCTCAGCAGTTTAACACCTGCCTTTGATCCAAGGCGCAGTCCTGGAGTCCTTGAATCGAGTTCCGCGTCGGGCTCAGCATGGAGCCTGCTTCTCCCTCTGCTTGTGTCTCTGCCTCTCTCTCTTCTCTATGTCTATCATGAATAAATAAATAAAATCTTAAAAAAAAAAAAAAGGAAAACAAGTTTCATTTTCAGAAACAACTTCCTTAGCTTTTCTTTCAGGAATCTCCCTGTGCTTTCTTTTTTTTCAAGATTTTAGCTGTTGTCTTGAAGAACAATTAATAAGAAAATGCCAGAGAGATCTAGTTGTAATTTTGAAAGAAAGCACTGTTATCTCCCAGAATTGGAAGATATTTTAAAACAGTATTTTTTCAATGTATCTTGAAGGGAAGTCATTTTTCTCTGATTTCCTGCATTGACTATAGAAAGAAAAGAAGTCAGGTACTGAAAAAAAAATTAGCTTTGGGATAATTAATAAACATGTCCAAACCTGCTTCTGTTGTATCTCTGTGTAAATGGTTATAACTTATAATAAATAATTAATGTGGTCCTCATTTCCAATGAGACAATTGCCAACTTGTTTCCTTTCAGAAGAGAGGAGACAACTCTAAAAAATCAATTCCATCAGCAGAATGCCTTGGGACTCTTTCTGCGGTTCTCCTTGCAACCCATTATTTCTATGAAATATTTGCACTCCGAGAACAGAAATTAGGATATCATTTTTGCAGAATAAGGTCTAGAGGCCAGAAGGTACAATGGAACAATTTTCTTACTTTTTTTTTTTAATTCCAGCACAAAATATGATGGGGGAAGGTGGAAAGGCTAGTGGACTGAGTCCAAAAATCTGTGTTTTGCAATCTGCTAGTTGAATGACTTTCTGTGAGGCATGGAAATCAGTGATGGTGGTGGTGAGAAATGGTGGATGGAACTTGAGAAGAGGACTACGAATTAAGTGAGGTGGGTTCAAGTCACAGTTGTGCTACTAGATAGAAATGTCCCCTCAAGTAATTCTTCATTTCTGTAAGAGTCTCAGTTTCCTCATCTGTTAAATGGAGCCCATCTCCAGCACTCTATCCGGCCCTCTGAGTCTGTAGAGAGTGCCACAAACAGCAGGCTTCCCCAATATTTATTTATGGAATTTTAAGAATGTTAAAGCACACAAGCTCACTGCAACATCAAGAAGTGAATCCATTGGCCTATTCCTACAGTTTCTACCTTTCCACAATAGGGTGATGGTGTTTTCATTTCTCAAATAAGGACCATGTACATATCAAGAAGTGAAATTAGCCAAAGTGCAGATGGTTTGGCACAACTTTTCCCTTCCAAATATTCAACTTCCTCTATTGGCTGTCAAAGTCTTATTTGCTTAAGGAAAAGATCAGCCATAAGGATCCCAACTATCCAGTCAAGGTCATTTATAGGGCAGAGGACAGCTTAGGTAAACAATTTCAAAACTCCCCAAGCTTATTTTTAGTTTGAAGTATCAGCCTGCTTTCTTGTTTTCTTTCCAATATGCCTCTACATAATCGGATTCTGATTAGAGTTAATGAGGAAGTTCTCAGGTTTGGTTTTTGTTCCTCAATTTTGCTCATGGCTGTCTGATCCACTGTTCCAAGGCATGCCATTTAATGCTCTTGAAATTTTATTCTATTTGCACGATGAGTAGCAGCTCTCTACCTGTCAAGAATGATTAATATATCGTTGTGTTGACTGTCATATTATTATTTACTATCTATATAAATAAAAGGATGCAAAGAGAAATTACATATTGCACAAACATAAACTTAAAACACTAAAAAACAAAAGCACACAGCTGAGAACAGCTGTTTACATTTCCTTTGGGACCCTAATATAGAACCAAGCAAATAAGTAAGAACTAAACGATTTCCCCCATAACTTTAGCAGTAGGTGGCACACACACATACACAAAAATCTGTTTCCTAAACCTTGTGTAACCTATAGTATTTGTTGGATACCCACCTGATCCAGAATCACAGAGCCTTTCCCCTCTTACCTAAAATTAATACCACTGAATCTAAATACAATGTGTGGCCAGGAGTCCTGTTCCTGTACTTTGTGAAATTAATGAAGCCAAGCCCAGTACTTCAGACAGAGCTAATGATACTTCCTAGAATTTTAAAACTCCGGTCTACCTACAGTTGTGCTCTAAACATAGCACTTACCCTAACCTGTCTGGGAATTGCACGGAGTACTTGGCAAAGCTGGATTTGCAGGAAGCCGGGCAGCAGTGTGGATTCTCAGCAGGTTGAAAGAGGGAAAGCCAGGGAGTTTGCTCAGGACCTGATATGCTTCTCATTCCTTCCATAGGAACACCTTTGTTATGACCCCGTGGGTTAGGGCACCTGTAATTTCTGTCACTAGAGAAGAAAGAGAAGAAAGGGAGTAAGGAAGGAAAGGGAGCTTATAAATTTTATGAGCCATGCTGTGCACTAGGTCCTAGATGCACAGGGATGAATAAAAAGCATGTTTGTAACATTGAAACTCTCCCAGTCTAGTGGTGGAGGTTCTATGTGTTTATGACAATTATATTCAATTAGAGTTACATAGTTACTTCATTTTGCTCTTCCAACTACCTTGAAAGGGCAAAACCATATAGTCTATCCATGAAGAGCCTAAGTTCCTAGTTCAAACTGATATGAAGCCTCAAGCCTAGCTTGGCCACTGCCTTCCCGTAATTATCAAATCCCTCTTGATCTTCATCTGTGACGTGGGGTGGGGGCAGGTATAGCAATAACACCCATGTCCTGGGGATGATTGTAAGAACTACACAAAATAAGACATGCAAATATTTATGTAGGTCTTGGAATAAAATAAAAGACCCAACACAACTATTAGCTCTGTTAATTAGCATTCCTACTTCACAAACGATAGAACAGGCTAAGGAGTCTGGGCCTTGTTCGGGTTTGTTCAGAATGCATAGCAAGAATAGGACTTGAATTTGTATTCTGGTCCCAAAGTCCTTCTCTGTGCCCAAGGAACAGAAAAATTACCATGACTTAAGCAGGTGCTCTGTCCAGAGAGATGTACTGCTATGTTCCAGGGTTCCCTCCCTTTCCACATTTGTCGCTGGCTTTTGAAGCTTCTTCCAGCCCTCCCTCCAGTGGTTATAGGAGTTCCCAAGTATCACACCCTATGTCTTCCATGGGATCTCTCTTCATCTGCTCACAAAAGAGCAAGGCTTGAGACTGTATTTAAGGGAGGCCTAATGAATCTGAGAACTATGGTACTTTTGCCCTCCAACATTCTATATTTCATAATAAGATCCAACATGTGAAATCTCAGTGAGTTATCCCTTCCATTCATTCACTCATTCCAAACAGCTTTTTTCTTTTTTCTTTTCTTTTCTTTTCTTTTCTTTTCTTTTCTTTTCTTTTCTTTTCTTTTTGGTGGCAGGCAATGTTTAAAGATTGGAGATGTAATTCTGAATAAGATAAATTCTTTGCCTTTGGGGAGCTTAAATCCTACTAAGGAGAGCATGAACACATAAACAAAAATATTTTGTATTTTTAAGTAATGGTATTATAAAGAAAATAAGGCATTGTGATAAGATGCAGAGGGAGGGTACCAGCTTGGATTGCACGTTCCAGGAAAGCTCTCTCAGAGGTGACGACTTTCAACAGAGACCCAAATGAGAAGGCAGAGCCAGACATTGAAATTTGTAGAGGGCAAGCAGTCCAAAATAAAAGGAAATAACAAGTGCAAAGAAATATGAACTTGGTTTGTTCAAAGCATGGCAAGCAGCCCATGGGGCTGAGGTGTTATGAGCAAGCAATAAAGTGGTACAAAATGAAGTTCCTAGAGAGGTTGGGGCACAATCAAACACAGCCACCCATGCCCCAAGAGAGACATTAGATTTTATTCGGAGTGTAATGTGAAGTTCTAAAGTTTTAAGTTCAATGTGAGTCACATATTTTTTTCAACATTGTCTTCTTTCCTGCTTCGTGGAGAATGGACTATGGAGGGACAAGGGGAGAAAAAGAATGATTCTGCTTTGCTATGCTAGTGACTCGGACCAGAGTAGCCATGTTTTCAAGTTTCGATGAACTCAAGCCATTATTCTTTTTCTTTTTTTAAGCCATTATTCTGCATTGACATTTAGCATTTGAGACTTTATTTGAATAATTTACACTGCAGGAATCTTCAAGGTTTGACACAAAGTGACATATAATCAAGTGTTGAGCACATTTTGACATTCTTTTTAAAATTTGGCTTAAAAAAAAAAAAAAACTTACACCCCAGAGAAGCACCTTCTGAAATCTGCAGGACTTAAGTGCTAAGATCTACCATCATTTTGCCTGTGTGTTGATAACATAAATGATGTTAATCCTGCCCTGCCTTCCCTTCTTTACTTTGAGGTACACAGACTCTTCCATAATTCACAAATCAGAAATCCTGGTTGACCCATTTATGTGATATTCTCCCTCTGTAGCTCACTCTGTCTCTCCCCCTTAGGTTTTAGAGAACATTCACAAATTGTCTCTTTACCAGAAGAAAAGGTTAAGTCATGAGGAAGCCTCTATTAAAGAAACTCCATCGGTTTTAGTGATGGAACACTTTACAAGTGTTCAAAGAGCAGGAATGATTGTCATACACTCTCACCCAGTGAGTTAAGTGTACGTATGAGAAAGGAAATACCTGGTCACTAAGAAACTAAATCCTTTAAATTGCTACTCTCCTTGGCTCCCTTTTGAAGACTAAGCCACAGAAACTAGCAATATCCAACCGTTGATTTATAGCCCCTGCCCACTTTCAAAAGCCATTCAAGCTGTAGGCATCCAGCATTAACTACTGTAGGGATAAATCTGGTCAACAACTCAGTTGGCCTCAGGAAACCCATCATGGTAGCAGATGAAGTCCATCTTTTACCTCAGACTAAAGCAAGAAGATGATGCTGAGATTATTTTTTCAAGGTATAAAGTCTTCCACTATCTTAAGGATATTAACATTTTCTTCCACTTAAAGATACCAAGATATTGTCTACCCCATTTCTCTAAAATAATCTTAAATCAAAAGACTTCATGGAGGGTGTCCATGAAAGCTTTGAAAAAATAGATCAGTTCAGGGCAGCCCGGGTGGCTCAGGGGTTTGGCGCTGTCTTTGGCCCAGAGTGTGATCCTGGAGACCCAGGATCGAATCCCATGTCGGGCTCCCTGCATGGAGCCTGCTTCTCCCTCTGCCTGTGTCTCTGCCTCTCTCTCTCTCTCTCTCTCTCTCTGTGTGTGTGTGTGTCTCTCATGATTAAATAAATAAAATCTTTAAAAAAAAAAGAAAAGAAAAAATATATCAGTTCAAATTACTTTCTCAATGTTATCTGTGAGTACTTTTTTAGGGGTTAAGCCCTTAGCTTCTAGGTGCGTAAGGGTATGTACTATCAAAAGCATAAAACTCAAAAAAGTGTTTTTTCTTTCTTCTTTCTTTCTCCCTACTCCTTCAAACTCAAGCTTTAAAAAACAGATTCTGTCCATTAGGGACAGAAAAACTTATTCTGTGGCTAAATATAACCTGAATAATTTTCAGAGATGTGAATGCAAGGTCTTCATCTTGTATCCAAGGCAAACAACAGTGCATGGGTAATATGGTAACTCATGGGGCGAGGAGGGAGTGTATATTAAAATTGTTGAGGCTTATTGTGCCATTTGATAGATTATACAAAGTTTTTGCTTTCAAGGTAGATGTAAAATTTGCCTTTGGGGTCTGTATACCCTCTTTGGAGACCACCCCTCCAATCCTTAATATAGAATGACCTTTAAATCAAGCAGGAGCTATGAATCCTGCTTGTTTGGATATTGCCAGTTTCTGTGATTTATTGTAACAACATTCTGTCAAAGAATATAACAATTGGATGGATTTATTTTTTCTATAACCTTGTGGTTACTTCTTTACACACATATGCATACATATACCTACCCATAAACACATCTGTTCTATGAGCAATGTCATGTGCCAGTCATAATTGACAGTGTAGGTTGGGTTTACTAAGCCCATTGAGTTATACAGATGTAATATCTACTCATTATCCTTGGGAACGTCTAATTCAACCCAAGATATTAAATGTTGTTTAGACTTCAGACTCCCCTTTGTAAGAAAGCTATTTGTTCTTAATGTACAGTTGTGTTTGAAAAGTAGCTTCTTACTAGTTAGGACACCAAGCCACATCAGGAGGAATGAAGTGCTGAAGGGCTAGAGGGATCTATCTTCATGGTTTGGTATCCACCCCCATGGTGTTATTTTAGCTTGAATTAGCCAAACAGGAAATGAAATGTTGAGTACTACAATTGCCTAATTTAGACATGGAGGCCAGTTTACACCCTTTGGATAGAGATTGATATTTCCTCTAAAGGAAATGAACATTTCCATTTTCACAAATCCTGGGGAAGAAAAAAAAGCAAACAAAACTGGAATTACGGGAGATAAGAACTCTTTTCCCCTCTTGCTGACCCAGGAGGAAGCTGGGAACCTGTTTTCAAGGTAGACTAGAAATCACCAAACATTGACATCAACAAGAAAGGTAAAGCTAAGGAAAGAGAAGAAGACAGGAAAGGAGACTAAAAAGTTGCTCAGGATCCAATTATATTTTCTGCATTGTCATTTCATAGTCTTGTTCCCAAACATTAATCTTAACCGTCCTTTGAGGAATTAATGAAGATGGCTGTGCCCATTGTTAGGGTGAAACCATTGAGGAAGGAGATCTCAAACAGAAGGCTGGTAAAATTGAAAACTGAAAACCATTTGGGGATCATTAAATATGTAAACAAGCCTCTGGCATTTTCAGATATACTTGGAGGGGGGGCAATAAAATAAAAGACCAGACTTTCCACAGTCACTCAGGAAGACAACTCAGATAGTTGATATGTGGGTGTTAAAAGGGAAAGAAACCACAGAGACACTGGATTACATAAACACAGCCTGAAGAGAGGACTGCAGCAAAGACTCTAGGTTACTAATAATAACAAATACCACCTCCCTGGCATGTGTCCCTCACATTTCCTAAACCATCTCATTCAGTCCTCACAGAGCAAAAGAGCTAGTTTCCAATGACAAGAAGCAGCCTCATTCCTCTTCATGGACTCACGTTGAACTTTCTAAAACTCAACAATGATGAAATCACTTGATGACAAAATGGAGCCAGACATTCTTTCAAGCTAGAAACACCAGGATTCAGATTCTTGCTTTGCCATTTATTGAATCATGACTTTGGGTGATATAATTAACCTCCCCAGGTGTCAGCTTTCCTCTTTGTGCAAAGAAGATAACAGAAGTTCCTCGTATTTATTGAGATAACACTGGTGCCTGAAAGATACACCTTTCCTTTTCACCTCTTTCTCTGCCCCACAATCCACATAAAGGGCTCTCTGTTACCTGCAGTAATGCTTCTCAAACTTGTGTGTGTGGACACAAGTTCTGACATTCTGCATTTCTACCAAGTTCACAGGCTCTGATGATACTGCTACCTGCAGACCACACTTGGAGAGGTGAGGACTCATACGAACTCTAAATTCCTTTTGGTTGGCCAAAAAGAATTGGAGATATGATAGAGTGGCAAACGTAGCAAAATATTTTATTTTTTATTACCCCCCTCAGAGTGTTCATGATGATACCAGAGACTATTTGCTGAATATTTATTGATACTTGTGAGAAAAGTAAATATGGTCTATGGCCTTACCACCCTGAACACATCCGATCTTGTCTGATCTCAGAAGTTAAGCAGGGTCGGGCCTGGTTCGTACTTGGATGGGAGAAAAGTAAAGATGGTATACTTTTCATTCACTTGCTTTGGGTAAGGTTAAAAAAGGGCCTAGCATACTGTCATTTTCACTTATTTTTTCTTTAATTTTGGTGTAAGTCTTCCGAGTTGATAGAAGAGCACTAATCTTAAAAAAAAAAAAGAAGAAGAAGAAGAGTGATCTTTAAAACAATCGAAAAAAGAATTATTCTTCATGAATAAAGCAATAATTATCATTCAACATGGGGACCCTGTCAGGAAATGCTACTACAGAAGCTGATACTAGTAAACATTCTCAGCAGACAGATACTTTGATGGTATCTTACCGTGACTGCGTAGCTCTGAAAATACAGAGTGCATATTCTTAATTCATGAGAATTTTCATGTTTTAACATGAGGGGTAAAGGCTTGATATTTCTCCAAAGTTATGAGTCTCTGAGCCCCCTCAGAATCCCAAGCAGTAAATCTATCAAGCAAAAGGAAAAACAAGCAATTTACAAAAGCCATTATCATTATGCTGCATAAACTGATCAAAATAACTTATGCAGAGTTACCCAGTAGGTCGTACTGCAAATTGCTAGGATGATACATATTAAGCCAACCCTGGGATGCCTGTCTACCATTATGAAATTTTATGATTTATATTAGCTATTAAGAAGTATTAGAAAATCTCCAGCTAGGGAAACACTGCAACATAGCTAGAGGGGTCCCCTGGACATCTTGAAGACTGAAGGGCTTCTCTTGGAGTAGAAGTCCTTCATGCTTGACAGCTGCTGGGCACATTCTGCAATAACCTTCCAAATATTCCGTGGTTCACATTCATTTCATGCTTTAATTACTAAATGCTGGCTTTTCTAATCATCCATGGTTTGAAGGCCTGAGGAATTTGCTCTCAAGTCCTCTGGTAAATGTTAAGTCTTTGTTGGTGAGTGACAACTAAGGAATCACTCAGATGTCTGAGAGGCCAAGAAAATCCGGGGGAAACAAAGATATAATTTCTGGCCTCTGTAAGACTGCAAATGCTAAAGGGAAAAAGTGCTGATGTGAATATCCTACAGACCCAGCTGCCATTTTCTTGACCCCAATTTCTGAAATGCTCTTCAGAAAGCATGCCTGTTCTAATACTAAAACGTCTTCTTGTCAATCTCACAAAGCTGTGTTTTCCAACTCGTATGAATGCATTCTTATGACTTATATATAGCTCTGGCTCTTGGAATGAAATGGTTGAGTGACAATAATATCATTGTTGTCCTAATGTATCAAAGAATCCCTTCATGAGAAAAGTCATTTTAATAGACTTATATGTCAAGCAGAATAGGCCTATAAACCATACTGAAGTACTCTTTCATCAGAGCTTAATTGTATCTGGGATCATTAGAAATCCTTCTATGGGAAAAATGGTCTAAGGCACCTTGGGTCTGGCAAATTTGTTCTGAATTTCTGAATCAGAAAGTAGATGGAAAGTCACGTGTGAGGTTAAGAGACATACGTATAACATATGACAGGTGTTAGGGGCCATAAAGGGCCACATTTTTCCATCTATAAACTGATCATTGACAGAGACATGTGCCTGTATTTTCACTGTCTCTTCTAGTTTCCTAAGTTTTAAAGAAATCTTAGTTTGAAATAATTTCTGATAAAAAGAAGTTGTAGGGGTGCCTGGGTGGCTCAGTGGGTTAAGCATTGGATTCTTGATTTTGGCTCAGGTCATGATCTCAGGGTCATGGGATCAAGCCCCAAGTCAGGCTCCACATTCAGTGCAAAGTCAGCCTAAGATTCTCTCTCTCCCTCTCCCTCTCTCCCTCCCTCCCTCCCTCTTTGCTTTCTCTCTCTCTCTTTCTCTTAAAAAAATAAAAAGTTTGTAAAAATAGTATAATAATTATCATATCACTTTCACTCATCCTTCCTCAAATTAAAATTTTATATTGCTTTATCTTTGTCTAGATAGATAAGATAGAGAGAGAGAGAGAGAGAGAGAGATAGTATTTTTTTCTGAATTATTTGAGAACACATTCCAAACATTAGTTTTCTTTATCTTTAACAACTGAAGATACCCTCTTATTGGACCACATTAAAGTTATCAAAATCAGGAAATTAACACTGATATAAATCAATTATCTCATCTACAGACTTGACCCAAATTTTGCCCATTGTTCTAATAAGGTCTTTTACAATATATTATATATTATAATATATTGGAAAAATGTGTATATAAAAATATAAATATAAATATAAATATAAATATAAATATAAATATAAATATATACACACCCAGGTCCAATCCAAGATTATACATCGCATTATGTGTGATTTTTCTTTATTATTTTTAATCTGGAACAGTTTCTCACTTTTTCTTATCATACCTGTCCTCTATATATTTAAAGAATCCCAGCCACCTGTTATTGTGTAGACTGTCCCTCAATTTGAGTTTGTATGATGTTTCCCCATGACTACAGTCAGTTACACATTTTTTATAAAAAGAATGCAAAAATGGTGTTTGGCCTTCCCTCCTTTTGGAAATTCCCCAGGCTTTTATGGCATGGTGCTCACCTGCATCTCCTCCTACCTCGCTGGCTGTTACATCTTTGTCTTCTCTACTGATCTCTAAATGTCAGAGAGGTCTAGGTGCTCCATGTACTCTCCTCTCTCCTCTATCCACATTCTTTCTTGCTGGTTTTATCTAAATTTCACGGGAATAAGTCCCATCCACCAGTGCTCTCTCTTTCCTCATTCCAGACTCAGGCTCCAACTGATACCTTTCTTTGAGTGTCAAGGAAGCATCTGAAACTAAACTACTGATCCTTTCCCTATAACATTTACTCCTAGAAGTTCTGAGACCTAACTAATAAGAAGGAGGAATTCAGGCAAAGGGGTGGGGTGGTGGAATTAGGGGAAATGTTCCCAGTAGAAGGAACTCCAATCCCATCAGTTAACCTTTCTAAGAGTATTAGAATTAGGCAACTGAAGAATTGACAATCACTTTAGGGCATCTAGTTTAATATTGCTCAGTGTGATCAGCCCTTCTACAGGAGCTGTGACACTATAGTTGTTAGAGCTTTAATCGTAAGGAATCTTACTTTACAAAAAAAGTGTGTCATGAAGGCAATTAATTTAATCGAGCAATTCATAGTTTAATATATATTTCCATATTACCTATACTGCATACTGTTTAAAAAAATGAACATAATTCAAGTTATATTGCAAACTTTACAAAGCAGAATTACAACACAATTTATAATTGCATATATTGAACAAAAGAATGCAATGCAAATTAAGCAAGCAGCCACTTAAAATCTATGTATTACTATGCTTCCTGCAATATTTTTTTTCTATGCACACAGTTATCATGTTATACCTAATAGTGGTCTGCATAATACAGATTGTGTTCCTGAATTAATCAATTAAATTACACACAATTTAGTTAAGGGAACACAAACTATAGAAGCAATATCGGTAATTAGTTTCTGATCCAATGCTCTTGCTGACAAGGAGATTACTGTCTCACAAAGCAGCCACTATTATTAATAACTATTTAAAAAATATTACCCACTATTATTAATAACTTCTCCATATTATATCAAGTGCTATCACCCAATAATTTTTATCCATTCACTCTAATTTCAGTCCTCTTGAGCCACAAAGAAGTCTTGTTTCTTCTATGCATGGCACGGCATGAAAACTGTCACACTTCTTCTTCATTTACTTTCTTTATCCTGGGCCAGTATAATCCTGCCTGGTAAATTCCTTCTCAACAAAATGACAAGAAGGAGGTAGGCCTTGCTATCCATAGACAGAACCAGAAAAAATTGAGGTATTGGTCCAGGACAATGAAATTGATCTTCCTGCCTTCCTGTCTCTTCATAGCATCCCAGTTTCATAGCTGTAAACACCAAGTCCACATTTACCCTTTGTGGTATTTATCATGTAATCTTTCTCTATCCTTAACTACAATTCAAGTCTTAGATATAACCAAGGACTTGGACATCAATAACAAAGTTAAGTTGATTTATCTCGAACTCTTGCTTCGTCTCATCATTATGATTCCAAATCCAGTAGCTCTGACCACCTTGGAAGCTATGTAGCTTTCCCATGGCATGCCACTCTGATGTTCTCAACATCTCCACGAAATGCATCCTGAAGTTGGGAGGCAGTTTTCTTTTCCAGCTCTCAGAGACAAATTTAATTACTCTGGCCGTTGGGTGAGCAGAGTTGTTTGTACATTTTACAGCTTTACTGAGGCATAATTAGCATACGGAATTTAAAAGGTGCAACTGGATATGTTTCACAGGTATATATACCTGTAAAACAATCATCACAATCAGAACAGTGAGCATATGTATCATCACCCAAAATATCCTTGTGTCCCTTTGTATTTCACCCTTCCCACACTTCCTTTCTCTTCCCAAATATTCAAGCAACCACTGAACTGTTTTCCGTGAACATAGATATGTTTGCATTTCCATAGTTTTTATAAGTGTAACCAGCATAATTACTTGAAAGTTCATCCATATTGTTACATACATCACTATCTTATTTATTTTTGTTGCTAAATAATATTCCATTTGAAGGATCTACTACAATTTATTTTTATCCATTCATCTAATAATAGACAGTTGGGCTATTCCTAGTTTTTGGATATTACAAATAAAGTGAGCAGAAATTTTCTGACCTACAGTGGGTGGGTGTCAGCTTGTCAATGAATATGATTCTCTGAGGTCTTCCAAAGGCCAATTGATTCTTTTAAAGGTATAGTCGAAAGATCATCCTTTTCCAAGAAGTTAGAACAAGCTCCCTGAGGGCCCAGTGCCTATGTGAAACATCATCTACTATACTCTTCACTTGTTAGTTGTGTATCTTTTAGACCACTCCTTCCTCAGGAAGAATTTTTCTGCACTCTGAATAAATGTAAACTTTGTTTCCCAACAGACCGGGGAAACCACTTATCTCCTAACAGAGAGCTCTGGGCTCAAATCTTGGAATATACCTTGTTTGTCCTAGAACGTCTATGGTCCTTCATGCAAGAGGACTCCCAATAATCTGCCCTGGTGATTCAGAATTTTCAAGGGGTAACATTTAGCTTATATGTGCACCCTGATTCTCTTTCTAAAAGTAGAAGACCATCAGGGAAAAGGGGATTGATTCCCCATACATCTTCATTGTGTCAAGTTCCTGATTCTGAACGAAGAGTCTCCAATGGTTCTTCCTCACTTCTGTCACTCTCCTTTTGTCTCCTTTTCATGCTCCTTTTTCACATTCAAACTGTATTTCAGGCCAAAGTTTCATATAGAATAACTTAGAGAAGGTTGAAAATTGTCAAGATCAATGAGATGAGTATTTCAGTTGTATCACTTCATCCAACATCGAGTTCTGTTCTGCTGCAAACCTTCTGACTGAACTAAGTTTGTGGAATAGGAGAAATGCAGAAATCTTTTCTTACAAAGATATATATAATAGAGACTGTCATCTCTGGGAACAGTGCCAGGTTATTTGAGAGTAGTTTCTGGGCTATCGTGTGTTTGGAAATATTCTCCATCAGGCAATCCCTGCCCTGTCAGATTACATGAGTGATTGCTATTGATACAACTTCAGCCTTGGTTGAGGGCACTGAGATCATGGAGCAGAGCTAATGGTTCACCTGGAAACCATTCCTCCGTGTGTTCAACAAAATTCCCTCCCCTTGTCTTTGACTTTCAGGCAAATTACCTTTCAACAGCAGTAGGAAAAAGTACCCATCAAAACCAATTCAATTTCTTAAATTGCGACAATTTAAGTTTATGGGACCATATTACAGCTATTCATTCGTCTTTCACATTGAAATCATTCAGTTCAGAAAAGGGCAGGTAATACTTTGGGTTTTGTTGAGTATCTTGGCTCCCTCTAAAGACTTCATCCAGCCAGGCATTACCCCAAATCTGGAAAACAAATGCTAAGACTCTCAAACCTGGATTTTCTCATTAAGAACTCCATCCCCATCATGGTCACTCAACCCCTTTAAATTTTGTTTGCTCTATTGTAATTAATATGATACTGCATATGAAATGATTGAACCATAACAGTGCAAGATACGCCTGCAAAAGGTGTGACACAAGAAGCCTGAGGATGCTCCATAAGAAGTTTTATGGTGCTGTGCAAATGTGGCATTTATTTTAAGTTCAAGAAGATTCCTCATACTAATGGAGCTTTCAGATCCCAGATCACTGTAGTATCTGGGATGATGTATTTGGGAACCAGAGTCAAAGAATGAGAGACAATACATGCAGATTAAAAAGACAACACAGCCTGATATGAATGCTTGAGGATTTATTGAATATTTGATGAGCATGCTATAGATTGTAAGACACTTTAATCCAGTTTAAACTGGTTTAGTTAAGGGGAATAAATTATTGGCCTTATAACTAAAAATTCCAAGTGCATGCTGTAGGGGAGGAAAGCTTTTCTGTTCTTCCCTTCTAGGTTATTCTGGCTGGTCTATTATTTAAATTGACATAAGATCAATTAACAGAAAAAACAAAATTATGCCACTGTGAGAGTCTCATAAGAATATGAGACCTCATGACAAATAGGCCAATTGAGTCTTACATGCCCTCTTGAGGTGAGAAATAAGATAGAAGCTTGACACCTCAAAGAGAAGGAGGGTAATTCACAGGATGATAAGAAGAGCAAATGTTTGGCAATTAGATGTTTACCCTTCCATACAGATAGGTCTTTCAGATAAAGAGTTATTTTTGGAAATAGCTCTCTTTCTGGGCCAGGTCCTCTGTCTAAATTCTTCCAGATAGTTAAAGGAGAAGGTAAAAGGTTTTCTTGAGTGTGTTGGGTCTTGATTGCCTTTAACTCAAAATAATCCACATGCCAAATGGCATTTTGAAGTCATATGTTTTGCTCTCCCTCACTGTGGATTCAAGGCATGGATGGATCTAAGCACTCAAACAATGTTGTAACCAACTTGCCTCTCTTTATATCTCAGCTTTGTGTTTTTTTATGTGCTGGTTTTATTCTAAAGTGAACTTTTACCTCCTGATGGCAAAATCGCCACCATTTTGTTCTGAGCATCCATCAGTAGATACTAGGGAGCATCTCTTCTTTAGTATTAAAGTAAATATCTCAGATGTGCCAGTTAGCAATTTATTGCCTCTCACCTGCAAATCCAGCCTTCATTGCCTTTCTTGTGATAATTGGAACATGCTTCCCTTTCCAGTAGAATGATGTTAAGATTTGTCAGTAGAAGTTGCTGGAGGGACCCTGGAAAAGTAAAAGGTTTCTCTTCCTGATTCCAGCATGCTTGTTTTTTTCTAGCTGCTATTGTGTTGTGCTGGTCTGTAGGACACTCAGTAAAGCTTACCTCCTTAGGTGACTTCCCAGCAGTGAGATCCATAGAACAAATTCCTTTGGGCAGCTTCCAGGAAAGCTCTTAGAGTGACAGAGTGGGCCTCCTCAGAGTGAGTTCCATAGGTGCTTTACTTACTATCTTACTATCAGCTTCCTGGTGACAGCTTCTCAGTGTCTCCTTTAGGATCTAAAACCTCACCTCCACTCTACTCCAGCTTGATTTTCAGCACCTCCTATACAGGCAGTTTCCTGGTGAGTTTAATGGGCACTCCCAACTGGCGATTTTTTTCTTACTGGTCATGTCCTACCAACTTTGAGGCAGTTCTTGTCTGAGTAACCTAAGGAACCTCTCCACTAACCAGTGTCTACAATCACAACTTCCCCAGCAGAGTCTGAATCTTGGTCTTGGTGAGAATTTCCCAACTATCAAGTTTGTTTCTTCCTTAAATATCCTCCTTCAGCCCTAGGATGTTCTTTAGTTTTCTCTTTTATCCCTTTTTAGTTAATTTCTTATAAATCATTAATAATCCTTTATAGTGAATCTTCCTATTCAAATTATTATGTATATCTGTTTCCTGATTAGACCCTGACTGATACACCAGACATGGTGCTTATTAATTTATATTGACCAGATTTGGCCACAGATCCCCTGCTAACCTAATATTTATAACCAGAGAAATATAGCGAACTCATTAACCAAGCATAAGTCTTGTGCTATCTCCTAGAGCCATAGGCTACAGTCACAGACACATTATATAGACTGAGGACAAGAGAAGGGTGGTTTCCCAAAGGTAATTTGTGAGGGATTGATTTTGGGGAGGAACCAACAGCAGTGCACCTGAAAGAGCATGTGCTTAGAGGGAGAGAGGAAGAGAGAGAAAAAGAGAAGAGAGAGGTTGGTCTTAATAATGAGAGTCCTAAAGCAAAAGGCAGACATTTCAACACATAAAAACATAGCTGACAAGACTAAAGTAGGTCTCACAAGGGGGAATCTGGACCAGATAGGAGGTCTTCTTTAAACTGCAGAAGTAAGATTTCCAGCAGTTTCCGAGAGAAAAGGAATTAAAAACTGGGAGCAAAATTATATATATAATCTTAGTTAAACAATAAAGAGGCTTATCTAACTAAAAAGTTCAGATTAGGGCAGAGTTTAATACTTGATCCCTTAGCTCAACAGCATCATCAAAGATACATTTCTATCATCTCTTTTCTCTTTTTCGTCTTATTGACTTCATCTTGACCTTGATTCCCACCTTATTTTCCAAATGGCTGCCAGCAAGTCTTGGGTTATCATGTCTTTTGTTCGAAAAGAAACAGAGCATCCCTGGCCCACATTTTTCTGAAAAGTTGCAATACTCATTTTTATTTGACCAGCCAACCTCACAGGTCCATCCCTAAACCATTGACTGAGACCAGGGGCAAGGAAAACACTACTTGGATTAATCTATGTCATACCTTCTGTGACTAAAACAAAGAGCAGCATGATGTTGGATTATGGAAAAGTATGGAATGGATGCTACAAAGTCAACCAACAGATATACCCTACAGAAATTAATTAACAATCCCTCATTAAATGCTTATTCATATCAAACAAACCTCTAACTAATGCATATATACTTATTGTATATGTCTTTACATATACAACTCCTCCACTAGACTCTAGGTAGTTTCCATCAATGGCAGGAAATTATCCTTGTCTATTATAATTTTTCCTCTAGAGACTAAATAATACAGATGCTTAATAAAAGTTTGAATGAATAAATGCACTTAAACATTATGCATGGCAAAGGAATTTAACTTTATTCTATAGGCCATAAGGTACTCTTGAAGGGTCTTGATAGGACAGAATCATATTAAGATGTCTTGAAACCTCAATGTTGAAAAAAGTGAAAGCAGCCAAACCAGTATGAATGCGATTGTAATAGTCCAAGCAATTGATTATAAGATTAACCTATGGCAAAGACAGCAGAAATGAAGAAGAACAAGAGATTCTAAGACATTTAGAGGTGCCTACATAGGCCTTGATGATTAATATATACATGGGATAAAGTAGAGGGAAAGTTAAAATAACTCAAATTTCTAGCTCGATTAACTAGGTAAATTGACCAAGGGAAAAACAGAAAACAAGAGAGGTTTGTGAGAGAAGTTTATAATCTATAAAACTCAATGCTTGTGCATAAATACTTGAAAAGGAGAAAACATTTATGTATAAATAGCCCAAATATTTTCCCGGCTTCACTCAAATTAGAGAGGTGAATTACTCATTAATAATTATTAGCTGTGTATATATTATGCAAAGAACATGTGGCTTTAATGTGACAGGCCTGACAGGTCTACGTCGTAACTTCTCCCGTTTATGATTGTCTTAGTGGGCTTCTTATTTTGACATCTACATGGCCTACTGAATTTCCTGAAACAGCCAGCTTTATCAGGAAGAGTATGCACAGGGAAGGGCAAGAGTCAAATTCTCTGAGGCAGCCTATGGGCTAAGGACTGGGAGCAGAGGGAAGAAAGGTTTTGTTTTCCTGCTATTATGCTTTCCATGCTGAGTAGAGCTGAGTTCAAATTCCTGACCACACTCCTTAAAAATGGACCCTTGCCATTGGCTTTCCCGCCAGTGGAAATCAAACTTGGCCTCTAATGTCTAACTTTTCACTCCACTCTCTGCTGATCTCAGAAGGACTGATTATGAGATTCAGAGTAGAACTGGGATTTAGAGCATAAGCTTTGGATCAGGACAGATCTGACCTTGAACTGGATATCTACTATTGATTATCTGTGTGGTCCTGAGTAGATTTTTTATTCTTTTTAAGCCTCAGTTACCTTTTCTCTAAAATGAGAGTAATAGCTTTTACCCAATAATACTACTGCAGTAAAACTTAATATATGAAAAGTACTTAGCACAGTGCTTAGCCAAGAATAAGCCTAATAAATGTGTGCTGATATTGCTACTGATACTACCTTCTTGAAATGTACAGTTGACCTTGAACAACATGGGTTTGAGTTGCATGGGTCCACTTACACGCAGACTTTTTCAATTAATACAATATAGTACTATCAGGGTGTTTTCTCTTCTTTATGATTTTCTTAACTATTTCTTTTTTCTAGCTTATTTTATTACAAGAATACAGTATATAATATATATACAAAATATGTGTTAATCAACTGCTTGCGTTATCAGTAAGACTTCCAGTCAACAGTAGGCTATTAGTAGTTAAGTAGTTAAGTTTTGAGAGAGTGAAAAGTTATATGAGATTTCTGACGTCACAGGGGGCTGAGGGAGTGGGGAGGCCAGTGCCTCTAACTGCCACATTGTTCAAGGGTCCACTGTAATTTGTAACTCAGTGAGACCCCACTCCCTTAATATACATCAAAAGATTTTATTTTGAAGGCCATCCTTCTACTCGTCTCTTTATTCCTTTTCTCCTGGGAACCAGCATAGAATATAGCATGATAGGAACAAATGAGGATTTGAAGTTTCACCAAATTGAGTTTAAACATGTTTCCATCACTTTTTGACTCATCTAAAAATTGGTGTGAATAATATATCTTCCCTCCAGGATTAAAGTTGATATTCAATAAGAGAACCGTAGGTAGAATGAACTTAGTGAGATTAGAGACCTTGTCTTTTTAGTTCAGAGGTGTATCCCAAGCATTTTACCTAGTGTCTGGCATGAAGCACATACTCAACCAATATTTGTTAAATGGTATTGAAGTAATTTGTACTCTGCCCAAACCATACTAGGTTCCTATTAAATCTTATTTCCTTTATATTTTTACTTTGCCTTCATTAGTTAATTAATGACTTTGGGGTCCATGTAAAGCAATAGAATTGTTAATTGTTCCATAATAAAGCTGTAGGACTTTTTTGAGCCAATTCTAATTTTTAGAGATGATCATTGCTCCACCCAGTGCTGTTAAGAAATTTGAGTAAACTGCTAGCTTTGGGGGGTAATAGAATATTCCATAAACAATATCCAAAGTCCAGCTTCTCCAGAAACATTAGAAGATCTGGCAATGCATAGCTGTGTTCTCACCAGGCCACAATGCACAGAGTATCTGTTCCCTTCCCTTTGGACAGAGTATGTGGGTTCTGATACATCACAATCTTTTACCACTCAGTGTTGTATCTCTGACACTGCAGGGACTGACTATTTATCATTAACTTTGTTCTACTGGTTTTCTTCCATTCAACCATCTCTCTCATTTACATTACCTTTCTGGCTTCTGTAGGTACTTGAGTTGGTCAGCCCTATTCTATAGCTTTATGGGGTCAGTGGAGAAGGGGTGGGTCAATGGATAATTTTAAGCCTATAATAAGAGTAGGGGTTTAAATGCAGGATGAGGGTCAGGTAGAAGGAAGGGTGAGAGTTATGTCTCTTGTTATCAGACGCTTAGCCTTATAGATATTCCATAGTGTGCTATACATTTTATGATAAACATTTCCTCAATCTGTGAATATTAGTTAACATTCCATATATCACTGCTGATACCATAAAAATTCTAGCATGTTTGGGATCTTTCATAAACGTTCGAGTGAAAAACCCTGAATGTTTTTATATCAGGAACAAGTCTAGAAATATCAACTGTGCTTGTGCTTTGAAACTGAATCTTAAATGGTTTCATGGACCAATGGTATCTGAAGCAGCAGTCAGCTGCAGAGAAGGTGACAGAAAACATTTGCTACTCAGATTACCATAGCTATTAAGATGCCTCAGTCACAGTGTGCTTTCTCTGGTCTTTGTTTATATAAGTTAGTGATTCATTGGCTCAAGAATTTTAGAATTTATCATCCTAGGAAAAAGATAATGGAAACAAGAAAATACAGTTCTTTGCAACAAACTTTAAAACACCTAGGCTCATGGAGTGTAGAATAAATTAAAATTACCCAAAATCCAAGCAGAGACAGCATAGAGGAGAGCAAAAGAAGGGAGAAGCAGGAACAGAAGGAAAGGGGAGGAGAGTCAAGTGAACAAAAGGAAAGAGAAGAAAAGAGAAATTAAAGTAGCCAAAAGTCGGAGTTCCCTTTTTCTTAGGTCACAAAAGAAAAATATTGCCATCAGAAAGGGGAATAAAAAAGGTGGAAGAGAAGAAGGAGAGAGAGATGGATGAGGGGAAAGAGGAGAACATAATTAGCTAGTGGATGACAGGAGTTTTATCTTCCCTTTCCTCTTCTCCCTTTTGGAAGCCATAGAAAAGTAGAAAAATAAAGAAGTCAAAACTGAAGAGATTTCACATGATATGATATTTGATGGAATATGCTGGCTCATATCACCAAGGACACTATGGAAATTTGAATTCTGAAAGATTCATTCTTTACTTACAATGGTCCCCATAGCAAAAGTTAGCAATAGATAAAATTTATCTTTATTTCAAATCAACCTCCCTTCCCACACACCGAGACATAAAGCCTCTTTCCTCAGGACTCATTACTTGGAAGACTTAAACTGACCTATGGAGTTGTGGTGGACTTTATTAATGAACAAACACAAAGGAATGGTGGACACACCAGGACCTGATTATAGCCACACACCTGAGTTGCTTTCTCCTTTACCATAAATAAAGTTGATATTTTGATGTACATCTAATTAATTCATTTACCTATTCCTTATTTCTGAACTCAGAAAGGCAAGAGTAAAATGTTATTTATTGTCTCATTAAACTTCCAATTAATGAATCAACTGGGAATCTGGATAGATAGCTGTAAGCACTGATATTCAGAGACTGAAAGAATCCATGGAATCCGTGGAGACATGAAGGTTATTGGATCAATCAGGGCAGGAAAATTAAATTTTAAGCTTCACTGTTTCATAAACTCAAGCCTCTATTTGGGGCAGCTTCTAGGGTGATTATGCAGTTATTTTTGAACAGGCATGGGCTGTGGGGGCCTCTACAAATTACCCTGAACAGTGTTTAAGGGCACACATTGGCTTTAGCAGGGATTATATCACCAGTCATTTATTCAGATACACGAATATTTCATAAGGACTTACTAAGTACCAGGCACCGCTCTAAACTTTTGGAATACACCAAAGAACAAAGAAGAAAAGCAATATTAGAAATTTCAGAGGTCAGAGGAGGGATTCCAATATAAAATGACTTGGTCAAGCTAGGCCACACTGAAAAGTTGTAGTAGAGCAAAGACTGGAAGGAGGTGGTAGAGTGAGCCATGCATCTGTGAGGGAAATGAGGTAGAAGAGCACTCCAGGCAGAGGGAACAGCTTTCAAAAAAAGAAGATAGTGGCGGTATGGCAATGAGGCCAGTGAGGCTGGGACAAGTAAGCAAAGAGGAGAGTTCTAGAGAGGTCAGGGAGGTATAAGGGAGGAAGAACAATGTAGGAACCTGTTATAATTGGGTAGAGTTGCCTGAAGGAGATGAGAAGTCATCCAAAGACTTCCTAAACTGAATTATGTTTGTAAAACCCTTTGTCTGCTGTGTTAAAACAGAATATAGGGGCAGAGGTGGAAGTAAGGAGACCATCTAAAAAGCTGCTGCATATTTTTACAAATGAGACATGACAGTAACTTTGATCAACGTCACAAAATGGAGGAAGTAAGGGTGGTTAATTTAAGGGTATCTTTAAAGTGAAAGTCAACAGGAATTCTTGACCACTGTGATGAAGATAAGGAAGCAAGAGTTAAGGATGACTCTTAAGATTTTTATCCTGGGAAATTATAACAGAATTGCCATTTAATAGAGTAGACTAAGTTTGAAGAGGAAGATCAGAAGTTTATTTTTGAGTGTGTCAAGTTTGGGAAGTTTGTTAGACATCTCAGTTGAGGTGTTGACTCTAGTTGAACATACGATTCAAGAGTTTAAGCAAAAGATTGGAGGAGAGAATATAAATGGGGTCAGCAGTATATTCTTGGAACATCATTCCATGAGACTGAATGAGATTTCCAAAGGGGTGAGGAGAAAGTAGACAAAGGAGGGGGAAAAAAGACGAAGGACTAGTTAATGGTCCTATTTCTGGAAGAAAAGAAGATTTCTTAATTTAAGGTGAAACTTACATCACAAAAAGCAAAGCATCTGTTTCTACATTTTCTAGTAGGTGAAATAGTTTTATCTTATTTGTGTTGGGTCATAGCCAGAGCTGTAAACCAAAATATTATTTAACCTTAGAATTATTCTGTCAGGCACACTTAGGCACCATTAGACAGGAGGCCCCCAATTCTCTTCACCGTGGTTTAGGTTACCTGCAGAATGTAAGAGGGACACCCCCTTCCAAGGTTCTTGGAGTCATCTACCATCACATGGTTTCATGGTAGCTGCTTTAATATTTTAGAGCCACAGACTCTGACTTCAACTATACAGAGATGGGAATGTAATAAAATGAGCCATTCTAAGGAATGGCCTATAATCTATTAATCTATTGAAATATAACATGCATTTCAACTGAAATGGAGGGAAATTTGAAAGACCTATCACAAGGACAATGAGCTATGAAATGCATTAAAGTAAGCTTGTGCACAGAATGTATAGTAGGAACAGAAGTAGAGTAGAGAAACTTCTGGACAGTTTAAGTTAATCAGAAAAACTTGGACCAAGACATGGAGAAGGGCTTTACTTTGAGAAGTTTCTACTCTGAGAAAGGTGACTATGAAAATATCAAGACATCTTCAGAGAAAGAGAGGTGAAGTCTCGGAATCAATATAAAAATTCTTGCCCTCAAGAATTTGAGATCCAAGGAAAAGTAGGGAGTTATTCTTGTAAAGCCGCAGATAAAACATCTTCCATATAAGCTTCTGAGAAATTATGCCCATGAAATTTGGACTAGTAGAACCAAGTAGCCACAGAAAATGGGGGCAGATCTGAGAGGCATATCCCGTGAAGGCCAACAAAAATTACCTCATGAGTAAGCAAGTAAGTTTTAATATGCCACAGTTATTTGGGGGAGGTTGATTAGGCATTTGATGCCTGAGGAAAATGTACAGAATGAGGACCCTTAGAGTACAAGGGTTATCATGTAATTTATCATCCATACCTTGGTACCTATTGATACTGAAGGGGAACTATTAACTGGGTAGTTTCCTAGGGCTGCCATAGCAAATGACAGCAAATGTGGTGCCACAATACAACAGAAATTTATTGTCTGACATTTCTGGAGGCTAGAAGTCTCTGTGGGATCTCTGGGGAGATCCCTTCCTTTCCTCCTTCAACCTTCTGGTGGTTCCCAGGAATTGTTAGTGTTCCTTGACTTGTAGCTACATCACCCCAATGTCTGCCTGGCTCTTCACATGGCCTTCTTTTCTGTATCTTTTCCCTTCCTTATAAGACACCATCATTGAATTTAGCACGCATCTCATTCTACCCAAGTAGGTCTCATATTGAGAACCTTACCTTAACTATATCTGCCAATACATTGATTCCAAATAAGACCATATTATGAGAGTTCCCAGGGATATATCTCTACATCTCCACTATTTAACTGACCACAAATAATTTTACTGGGCCAGTAGGATTACACCAGGACTGTCTTGGGCAAACCAGGGGAATATGATCAATCTAAAGAGAACGTACAAGAAAGATGAGATCTATGAAGGGAAACAAGACAAGACAATAGCAGAACAAGCCTACATACAGCTTGGAGGTTAGTTTAATGGAGACTTCTTCTGGGTAGTATTTTCTTACTCAAGGAAGTGAAGGAAGACAAGATTTTGTTGAACAATGGGTACATCCATTTGGCTCGCTGATTCTAAATGTCTTCAAATCTTTAACAGCACAAGAAAAAGTCTCAAAGAGTATGTTAGAAAGAAATGCATAAAAACAAGATTAAAAGTAAAGAAAAGTTTCAGATTCTGAAAACAGTGTGAGCCTTATGGGCAAGAAAGAAACAACTTTGAAATACTGTTAAACTGATCAAACTTAAGTGAGCCATCCCAGAAGGAGAAAGGGCAAAGTCAATTCCATCAAGGGATGTATACCTTATTTGAAAAATATGAGGAGGAAGGAAGAAATGTTCCTGCTGTTATTTTTTAAAATATTTATTTATTTATTTATTTATTTATTTATTTATTTGAGAGAGGGAGTGACAGAGAGAGCACATGTGTGAGCAGGAGGAGGGGCAGAGGGAGAGAGAGAATCTCAAGCAACACTGCAAGGTGAGCACAGAACCTGATACAGAACTTGATCTCATGATCCTAAAATCATGACCTGAGCTAAATCAAGTTAGATACTTAAGTGACTGAGCCACCCAGGCATCCCTCACTACTGTTATTGAGCTAGAAGCTAATAATTCAAGATCTACACATGAGTCATATTTATTTTTTTGTGTTTAGTAAATTGTCATTTAGGAGCAACATACAGAAAAGTGGTGCAAAAATCCTAAAGGTACATACATGATCCACTGAATTTTCACAAAGTGAGTACAGCTGTGTAACCAGCCTGAGAAACTTCCTTTATGTCCTCTTCTGACTGATACTGCCTCAGGAGTAACCCTATCCTGTCTCTAGTGGTATAACTTAGTTCTGTCTGGTGTTGAGTATTACATAAATAAAATGAGACAGTGTGTACACTTTCGTGTCTTAGTTGACCCAATTGTGTTTGTGAGAGGCTTCCATATTTTGTAATGTAGCAATAGTTTGCATGGAACTCCACCAAATGAGGATTCTTCACTATAGGTATCATTGTTAATGAACACTGAGGTTGTTTTCAATCTGGGACTGTTATCATAGGGCTGCTATGGCCTTTCTAGTACCTGTCTCTTGGTGAACATATGTTTGCATTTCTGTGAGCTCACACCTAGGAGTGGAATTTCTGGGTCAAGGGGTATGTCTAGGTTCAGTTTTAGTGGATACTGCCAGATAGTTTTCCAAAGTGAATATACTAATTAAAGGTTAGACATCTTGTTCTACAAATAGAATGGATTCCTGAGAAGGGCCTGTGGCAGAGGTCTAGGTCTCTGTAAGACCCCTGGGACCTTAGGTTTTAGAATCATCAGGTGCCTGTGTGGCTCAGTTGGTTAAGTGTCTACTTTCAGTTTAGGTCATGATCCCAGGGTCCTGGGATCAAGCCCCACATTGGGCTCCCGTTCAAGGGGGAGCCTACTTCTCCCTCTCTGCTTGTTCTCTCTCTCTGTCTCTCTCTTTCAAATAAATAAATAAATAAATAAATAAATTAATTAATTAAAAAAATCATCAAGAGTGGCTTAGCTTCAGGAATTTGCTGAAAGGGACTCTGCAGTGGAAGCAAACATAGGGAGGACAAGGAAGTGGCCCCCAGGGGAGCAGACTTCAGAGACCAAGGAAATTCACTCCACAGCAAGAAACAGTGGTGGCAGACCTTTGTAAGAGGGCTAAATGCTTCTTAAAATGTCTGGAAATGGCAATTCCTTTGCCAGACAGAAGCATCACTCAGCCCTGGAGAAGCACCAGACTCAAAGGAGCTTGGACACTTAGAAGCTTTGGGTATGTGACATGAGGAACAGGAAGACTAGAGCAACATATAGTGCTAGAAAATGTGGTAGGCATGATGGCCCCTTTCACTTGTTCACCTGCTGGGAAGGCTGTTGGTGGGAAGACAGCAGTCAGCCCCCTCTAGGATTGACTCAGATGCAGAAAGCCACATGGTCCCAGGTCACATCCTTGTCTGGACAGCCCACATTCAGTGACTGGTCAGGGAGGCAGGATAAAGTCCTGGAATCTTGACCCAAAACTCAGGACAATTCTGAATCCTTTTAGCTCCCCATGGAGGGTGGCCAATACTGTCTAGGGTCTATGTCATTGCTTTCCCCCCTTCACCAACTCATTTCCGTGTCCTCCGTTTCACAAATTTTAATCCCCTGGGACCTCATTTATACACATCCCACACACTATGCTCTGTTTTAGAATCTACTTCCTAGGAAATCCAACCTGTGACAGGGCCACTTTGCAAAAATGACAGAAGTATCTCCACTGGCCCTCCTTACCGCTATAATAAGTATGTCCTGCTAATTTGGGGACTCTTCAAAAAGCATCTATACAATCTGAAATTCCATTTTGAATTACTTCAATCAGGGATCTGACCAATCCAATGAGAGTTCACCAGGTGGCAGCTGCTTAAAAGCTTTCCGTTTATACCTCGGCACCCAGGTAAGGTGCCCCTGGCAAAGACGAGACAGAATTAGGCACAGGGGAGAAGGATTTGGACTTTTATGTCTTCAGACTTGAACTTAAAATGACAAGGGGATTTAATTTGAAGCCTTTTATTGTCCCCCCCAGGATTTAATAGGAAGAAGGAAGTTATATTATTCAAAGTGGGGACATTTTCATTCTGCTACTACTGTATCATTTGTGATGGTTTTGTGCTGATGAACAGCTCTTGAGCTACAGTGAACAAAGGGGCTGCAGCATGAGTTGAAAAGGGAAGTAGACTAGGAAGCAGTGGGGCACCTGGGTGGCTCAGTCAGTTAAGCGGCTGCCTTCCGCTCAGGTCATGATCCCAGGGTCCTGTGATCGAGCACCACATCTCGCTGCCCTCTCCCCGCCCCACCCCACTTGTGCTCTCTCTCACTATCTCTGTCTCTCAAATTAAAAAAAAAAATAAAAAAGAATAGGAAGCGGTATTTCAACTCAAGGTACAGCATGGCTTCAGAGTTGATTTAATCAATGTCCTGTTCTGAACCATTTCAGTATCTTCTCTTGGTAAAAACCAGCTTACTTACCAGGAGGTGTAGCCTAAGGAGAGTGGGAGAAAAATTACTTCATTAAAACACATACCATTGTTTGCCCAGTGGATGAAGAGATCATAAAGTTGTTAAGCATTAGGAAAAGTCCCCTAGACAGATTCCATATTTCCATAAAAAAGAACACCCGCCGAAATAGCATATCTGTGTTCACTCTTTCTGTGTGCCTCTCTGTCTGTCCCTTTGTCTCTGTTTCCTGACTGTCCAGGAAGAAGGAGTGACAATTCTGACTGATGAAAATGGGAAGAATATCTGAGCATGCATGAGTTGCCCCAGTTCCATGAAGAAAGAAAACACCATCATGGCAGAGAACTACTTTTGAAATCAGGTTATATGTCCCTACACGTGAGAATGCGTTGGAAATAAGGCATCAGCTCTGGGAAAGCATTTTGTTCAGCAGACCCCAATTCATTCTTGAGTGGACTGTCACAAAATCAGGGTTTTTGGAATTCTCGCGGTGATTATAGATGTAAGAAGCTTAGCAAATACAAAGCTAATGTCTTGCCATCATCGGTTTGATTCGTATGTCTATTCCTCAAATACTCTGAACTTTGGAGGATAAAGAGGAGAGTTATTAACTAGATAGGGAGATTGGAGGCATATCAGGGAGGGCCTTAAGTCACAAACTAAGGATTGGGACATTTTTGAGAAGATTTGTAAGACTATTTGAAATAGGAAAAGATATTTTATGAAGTAGGATTCCCCTTCAAATCCCTGGCTCTAGGGAGGAGAATCATTTAAACTACAAATATTCATTTGTGCCTAAGGCATCAGTGATGGGCATGTATGCAATTCATTACTCATTCTGCTCTTATAAGCTCAGAGGTAAGTGCCTACCCTGAATTTCATACCAGAGGAGGTATGTGATTTTAACACCTTGGACCTCAGACTTCATAATATGGCTTCTAAGAACACTTAGAAGAACACTTGAGATATTGTTGCCCACACTTCATCTTATTCAGTTTGATTATTTACTTCCCCATTGGGGAAATTTGCCTAAAGACTATTAGAACTTGATAGATAAGAATTATTACCAATTGAAATAAATAAACATCATCGATCTTCTCTTCTGATGGGTGGCTTTCTGTATCATTTTAGTGAATATAAAATACTTAGGGGAGTTTTCATAATTTTATTCTAGACCTGATTTCTCTAATCCTGGTCCCCCTGACTTCCATTTTTCCCTATAAAGGAGAACTTCATTCATTAAGTCTCCTATTCTTTGGCCTTTGCACCCCTCACTGTGGGGAAAGGATATAGCACCTCAGATATCACATTAGGGCTTTGGACTTGCTGGTCTCTCAGCTTGGGGTCCTCTTGACCCAGGGTCCTCACACTGCTGGTTTTCTATCATATTGCATTCTCTTGATATTGTATGAGGTTTTCTTATCTCATCACTTATTCACTCGTTAATGGGAGAAAACCATATGAAAGAAGAGACACCGCTAGACTCAATCCAGCAAAGTGCCTGGTAAATATGTGGCGAATAAAGGTCTAGGGCCTAGAAAAGGAAATCTGTTTCAGCTTTATGCCAGTTCAAGATTATGGCTAAAAAAGAAAAGAAGTCCAGTAGTTTCTCTGCTGTGAAATAGCTTATGTCAAGGAGAGACAAGACATAAGAATAAAATCACTAAGATTACCAAGCAAAAATTATAAATATATGAAAAAGAGGCAAAGAACATGTGCTGAGGGGCACCTAGGTGGCTCAGTCAGTGGAGGTTCCAGCTCTTGATTTTGGCTCAGGTCATGATCTCTGAGTTGTGAGACTGAGCCCTGCACCAGACTCTATGTTCAGGGAGAGTCTGCTTAAGATTCTCTCCCTCTCCCTCTGCCTCTGCTCACACACATGTTCTCTCTCTCTCTCTCTCTCTCTCTCTCTCTCAAATAAATAAATCTTTAAAAAATTAATATGGGGATCCCTGGGTGGCTCAGTGGTTGAGCTTCTGCCTTCAGCCCAGGGCATGATCCTGGAGTCCAGGGATAGAGTCCCACGTCAGGCTCCCTGCGAGGGGCCTGCTTCTCCCTATGCCTGTGTCTCTGCCTCTCTCTCTCTTTCTGTGTCTCTCATGAATAAATAAAATCTTTAAAAAAATAAATAAAAAATAAAATAAAAATTAATATGTACTGATATAGAAATTCATCTACAGACATCTCAGGTTGAACATGAGTTTGAGAAACTACCATGTTCAAGGAAGGCTCTAAGAGTAAGAACACATACTGTGGCGGACTGAACCACTAATCCTGGAATTTCAGGCACAGGTGCAGTAGTATTTGAGCTAGTGTGCCAGGGAGATGTGAGCAGAAGGAAAGTCATTCTCCTATGAACAGGAATTTAGTGCTGGGGGGCCTTTTGTGGTAGAAACTGCTGTGCATGTAGCAAATTGGAAAAGAAATGACAAAGCAGCCTTCCTGACCCCTTCTCACAAGGGGAGGGGGGCTCTTATATGAGGCCTTATTAATGATGCTTTGAATAAGCAGTCATAATAATAACAATGGTAGTAGTAATGATTACAACAGCAGCTGTTCTATTTCTACGTAAAAGAATTTTTTTTGCAAGAGAGAAATTTAGAGGTGTTTTCCTTTTGTGTGTGTGTGTGTGTGTTTCATGTTTTCTATTTTTTTAACTTACTACAGATGGAGTGGTTCTCCTCTCAGTTAAAAAATCATCTCAGAAGGGCACCTGGCTGGCTCAGTCAGAAGAGCACATGCCTCCCAATCTCAGGGTCATGATTTTGCACCACATGTTGCATGTAGAGATTCCTAAATAAATAAATAAACTTAAGAAAAAAGAAAGGAAAAGAATATCATCAACTGCTCTCTGACCGATAAACCCTTCAATTCCTCCTGAAACCTGGTAGATTCCTTGAATGGCTTACACACAGTTGGACTTTTTCACATTTCCTGATTGGGGAAACATCTGGAGGAGTCTCTCCACAAGCTCAAGAAAGCACTGAATGGGGAGATAGCATTCATTGCAGGCAAAACTCAGAAATGATGGGCGCCTGTTGCATGGTTTGGAAAAGTTGTTCACCATGGAATATGTGGTTCAGACACATCATTTATTGTAACCAGTGGCACCCCTTTACTGCCCACCCCATCTCACCTCTAACCAGTTGTCTATCCAGCATTGTAGGAAAGCAGTGATTGGGACCCAGACAGCTGTAGATTCAAGTTAGTCATGTCACATTGCAGAAGCTCAGTCTTTCCATTTATGGAATAAGAAAACTAGTGTCATGAAGGCTCTACTACATATAAATCTCTTGGTGCATATTTGGTGTTCAGTAAACATACCCAACTGTCATAAGCTTCAAATAGGAAAAATGCAAGGATGAAATCCTTCTTTCATTCATATCTCTTCATTGGCCATTCATATTTCTTTTGCCTAATAAATTGATAGAAACCCTCATTTTAAAAATGACTGCCTATTCTGTTTAAATCACTGATTATGAAAACTGAATTAATTGTCTACCTTACTCTTCCCTCCTGGTTAACCTGAAATGAGATGCCTTGATTCTCAGTGGATTCTGAAATCTCACTCCCAAACAAAAGTAAGGACAAAGATATGAAATGCACAACCAGGAAGGTTTGGAGATTTTCCTTTTAGAATCATTGCTAGTGACTTAATAATTGTTCAAGTAACTTGTCAAGCATATGTCAAGTACATTCATATTTGGCAAGTGATGATTCCCAAACTAATAGGATCCTTGGCTTCTTTTGCTTCGGTGTTTTAGCTGTTTTCGAATTCTAGCTGATGGTTTGCTGAAGAAATATAAATTGGTGGCATTTAGATTGCAATTTTTCAATTATGCTACATACCAGCAATTCACATGAAATGCATAAGGGGGAGTGTGATGTGAAAATTTCCTTCAATTAGACTCAGGATTGTGGAAGGTTTAATGTAATACGACAAAAGTCTTGCCTTATCATATCCTCACATAGCATCTCGATATACAATGCACTCTCACATACCAATTATTATTTTACTTAATACTAATATCTGCACTATGATGGAGTAACTATCACTGGCATCTTACAGATAAATGATCCACATGAAACTTGACATGCATATCATCTAACCAATGGCAGATCTTGTATTTAAATGTGTGTAAAGATAAAACATATTTACACACGAAGAATCATCTAAGTCAACCATGCAAGAAAGGTGATGTACCTTTGACATATACGTACTGTGCAGAAGCACTTAGGTAAAGGCCTCATTCAAGTGGATGAATACTGGATACTGGGGTACCTCACCCAATTTAAAAAAAAAAAGGTGAAAATACCAAACATACCTTGATGGGATGAGCACTGGGTGTTATGCTATATGTTGGCAAATTGAACTCCAATAAAAATAAAAAAATAATAATAATAAAAAGAAAATGTCAAACATATCAAAGGTAGAAATGTAGTTGGGCTTCAGGAAAAGCTAGATCTAGGAACTTAAATGTTGCTAAGACTTTCTCCAGTTCATCTCTGCTTCTTACTCTGATGGTTTCGCTTTCTGTCATTGAAGTCCTGCCTCTTCCACATAGCAAATATCAGAGTTCTCTGTCTCCTGTACCCCAGCTTCATCACAAAAAATGAGGAGCTTTTACCCCCTCTCTGAGTAATGTTTGAAAAATCCAGCTGAATAACCTATTTGCTCAGTTTGGTTTGGGTGATCACTACTGGACAAATTAATTGTAATCCATGGGATGGGGCCATCTAAGAACAGAGAGACTGACTCCGTAAGCACATTAATGGAATGAGTAAAGAAATAATGGACCAAGAAAGGGATGTTCTATTCTGAGAAGAAGGGGAATATGTTAGGTAGACAAAACTATCCACCTCAAGACTGTAGCGTATGAGCCTTACTTGTACCTTATGCGCCATCGGTCTGATGAATTTCTGTCCCCATGTCTATCACAGGTGGATGAAGCCTGTTACTTAAAGAGAGGAGGGAAGTGAGGAGGGGTAGCAGGGGAGCTCGGTCATGTTACTGACACTAAGTCATTCATAACCTCATAAGAATTCTCTTTACTGGAGAGAAAACTAGGGCTCAGATTAGTTAAATGACTTGCCCCAAATCCCAGAGTGGATAAGTGACAGCAGCTGGATTCAAACCTAAGCTGACTGACTGTCTATAGAAGCCACTACTCCCTAAAGACTCTCAGTGAGAATAGAGAAAAAGAAATCCACTAGACAGAAGATGGCAGAGAAGCCGATTTTCAAGGCTGTCCTGAGGCTGATGTGCAGTAGTCAAGCAGCAGGTGTTTAGGGTCTCTGCTCTTGGCCAAGTGGGGAATCTTCCACTACTACTTGACATCCCTTAGACTGTTTCCTCATTACCAAGAGAACACCCTGGACAAGCTTAAACATTCCTAGAATCTGCTGTGCCATATGGTCAACTTCATCCAAAAATCCAGATGGGTGGCTTGGGTTACTCTCCTCGTCCTAGAATAGAGTCTCTGGGTGAATTGGAGACTATGTCTTGAGATTCTTGCCAGGCTGTTGCCTCCCCAGCTACATGTGGTGCTCACTGGGAGTGGTCAGAGAATCTATTCCCTGGACATGTGTGTGGCCAGTTGCTCAGCCCAACTGTGATAAATTCATGAATCAGGGTTACTGGATCTCAACAAATATGATGAGGCAGGAAAATCTCTCTAGGACACGCACGCCAGAGAGGCCACAAAAAATGCCACAAGGCATTTTTTTCTCTTTTCAAATCATGAGATCATTCAGATTCTTTTTCACAATTCAGGCCCTCATCCACCCCCAATTCATACACCCTCCAAATGCCTTATATGTCCTTGTCTTCCACCGAAACCCCCATGTCAGTACTGTCTCAAATGCTTATCCTAATGGAAGGAGGCTGGCCCCATCTCGCCGAGAGGTGAGAAGAAGAGCTGGCTGTGGAGAGACAATTTTGATGAATGTCTGCTGCTGAATAATGCATGTGCTCTGTTTGTGCAGCTAATTAACTGAATTCACTTAATGGAAAAACTGTGCTAAGAAATCTTTTTCTTTTAGAAAGGTCTGCAGAATTGAATAGAAAAATCCTCCCTCAACAGCATACCCGTGCTCTAAGTGTCACCAGGAAGTCACATCAAATGCTCTGAAGGTGCTGAATATATTTTTCCAATTGCTTTTTAGCTTTGTAATTACAAGGATCTAAAAACCTTGATTTGCCTTTTCAATAACTTACGGTGAAAACCCGTTGCCAGCATGGGCAAAGCAATTTCCACTATGCCTGTGGGACGGATTGGACTGCAAAGGAGCAGAAGGCTAGGAAAGTGATATTTCTTCTTCTCTCTCCTCCAGTGTGCTAGTTTGTCATTCATTTTCATTTCCTATTTTTAAATGCTAGCTAGTGAGCATCCAATTCCGCAAGTGGGGATTGTTTTCCAATTTCAAAGCTCTGCAAGGCCACATTCAAATAGGGATGGGGACTTATTTCAGTTAAACTCTGGAGAGCATGGAAATGAAGAGATTTTTTGTTTCCCTCATTGCATGTGTATTATTCATCATTCTCTGCTATTTCAGTGAATTTTAAGGACAAGGCAATGTGTTGGTTCTGTCTTTCACCATTACTCAATGCCATTCAAGGGCTTTAATTTTGTTTTTTTCTGATCCTCTTCATGTAGGATTTGGTTTCATGCTGTTATTATTATTTATTTATTTATTTATTTTGGTGTGGTTGCTTCTTTTTTTTTTCTTTTTTAATTTAATCTACCTTATGTTTTTAAAAAATTTTTCCTAAATAAACCACCACCCAATGTTTGTATTCATCTAAAAATTGCTCACATCAATCAATAACTGCTTAGTCTCCTGGCAGTTGACTTTAAGAGACAGCACATATCCTGAATTATCAGTCTTGAAATCCACATCACTGAGAGCTAAAATAATGGAGCCTACTAGATCTTCAGGGAGAGAAAAGCCACCGGGTCTGTCCCCAGATTTTCTCACCCAGAATTGTCTCACTTGACTATTTTAAGGCTCTCTAAAGGGCAATTCAAAAGCTTAGGAGACTTTTCTTGTCAGTCCCAAATGAGGCTTTGAGATCATCCCAACTCAGATTAATCACTAAGTGCCTCGGTCTCTGGCAGCTGTGGGTTTCTCCTGCTCTTGCACCAAGGGGCTATGAGCAATCAGCCAGCTATGCTATCCTCAGATCTGGGTGGATCTGAGAACAAACGAAGTTTACCATGGGGCTATGTCCTCTGCATGCTACAGGCCCAAACTTGCCCAAAGTGTGGCTGTGACACACTTTGATTGTTAAAAGAAGACGACATGAACCAAAGATTATGTCAACATCACTTGAGAGGATACCAAAGCCAAATTAAGGGTGGGAATGCTCATCAGAGCATTCATTCAGAGGGTAAAAGTGGTCATATCTGATAATGTCACCTGAAAAGAGAGATGGTATTACTGTTTCTTACCATGGTCCATTCAAGGGTGCCCTGATGGGTATCTACCTGATAGGATATCAAAGGCCTTGGGAGATTTCTACACACAGCAAAATTGAAAAAGAGAGAAAGGAAAGAGAGGAAGAGAGAGAGAACAACCCACCCATTCACCCTGGTATTAATGTGAGACTTCTACAATTTCACTGAGAATATATTCCTTCTAATTCTCAGCCTCCTTAGAGAGGTGAGCCTAGGGCCTCCTACAAACATCATTAGTGATAGATTTACTCAGTTGAAATCAGTGATAGGATATTACTGGGCTTCCAGGGCCAAGACAGGAGCAAAGCAAGCCAGGTGTCCAGGGAGGAACATTAAAGGCAGCATTCATTCTCAGGTGCCGACCAAGGAAGAGAGCATAAAGACAATTGAAACATTGAGTATACACACTGCACTTTTCAGAAAAGGAGTTGGGACACCAGGAAGGAAAGATGAAAAAGGTGAAGTGATTTACCATATGCATGCAGAAAATTGAAGGAAACACAGATCTCCTGACTTCCAGCCTGGACTGCTTTACTTGCTTGCTTTTGAATTCTTTGGAATCCATGATTTTTGCTGTATTGCAGGAATGTTTTATTATCTCTGCATTTTTTTTTTGGTATTTTTTGACTTAATTGAAGTAAGCTTTGGGAGAAGAGAGACTGGATTCCAGTTTTACCGCTTACAGGTTTATGCTACTTTGAAGAAATTATTTACCATCCATCCCTGAGTCACTGCTCATCTGTAAAATGGGGCTGTTGGCTAGAACTGAATGAGATCATTTAGATGGGTTTAATCGGGCATTCGTTCAGCAAAGTGTATTGTGTGTATCTATGTCAGGTCCTGTGTCAAGGGCTATAGATAAAATAGTAAGGAAAACCAACATGGTCATAATTTTTAGTCACATGAAGGAAACAGATAAATAAGATCTTCTGAGTAGATTAAACATTAATGGACACCTGCAAATTGGTTTTGGGTGGACTAGATACTAACATTTGTGGATTCACTTTTTCTTTGTGTAGAGTTGCTAGAATTCATTGGTATAAGTAATCATTTTTTTTCTTTATCCATACGTTTCATATTTTTTCCAGTGGATTAATTTAGCTTTAAAACTCAACAGGCAGACATTTGAGTTTATTGAATGGATAATGCGCATTTCAGAAATTTCCTTACACAAAGGAGTACAGTGAGTCATGCTTTCAAAAGTGCCTGAAGATGGATTTACGCCACATGACAGTCATAATGGTTCATTTGGAGCAGTTATGCAGTCTGTTGGGTAAATAATGAAAGTTGTATAAATCACATCGATGCTGTGTTTACACAATAGACCGTAACTACTCCAGAGGCGCTCAAACAATCTGATACAAAAACATTATATAAATGATGTAAATACAGTTCAGGTTTAAATTAATCAAGAGAAGCAGCCCCAAAGGAGCACAGGTTTGTTGGGGAGGGCTGCAGGAGATAAGGCGAATGAAATATTTATCTTCCGTAAAAGTTTATATTAGTTAAGTCTCCTGGCTTTCCAATAACTGGAGTCAACTTAAACTTCCTTAATAAAAAATAAAAAGGATGTGGAGGAGGGCAGGATAATTTTTATAAAATATACAGGGGTGCTTCACAGAACTTGAAAGTCAGAATGTCTCTAGGTTTTAAGGAGAAACTGAAATTAGGAGAGAGAATGCTGCAAAATTCCAGCTGTGTCCTGTCATTTTTTTTTTCCTCAAAAATGCCTGCAAATTGACTGTCTACTTTCTTGTCCATGTGTCCTCTTGGAGCCCCTATTCTGTTCTGTTCTCTTTACTGCTTCTATCCTCTGTTATTGTTGCAGCTACATGTTGTAGTAGATTCTGTCTGTGGGTATGAGTTGCAATTTCCCAAAGAAGGATTTTCACTGGCTCACTTTGGATCAGGCATATTGACACACACACACACACACACACACACACACACACACACACACTCACTCCACCCCCAGGAAGCAATAAGAAAGAGCTGGGGACAGAAAGTAACCACCGACTGTGGTGGCACCTGCCTGTACATCACAAGGTAATTCTTGGAGAGGAGAGTGGCTTAGGAACAGGAGAGACAGGAGGTAAACACCTATGGGAAGTGCCAGAACCCAGGGGCAGAGAAACCCACTGTGAGTAGATCCCAGAGGTATTGAGTTGCTGTAGACCCATCCTGTTCCTTTCTACATCAAGAAGAGAGAAGAGCTAAGAAAATTATGACATGTTGGCTATTTTATGATTCAGTTTACTCTATAACTCTTCAATCCTATAACATGAGGTACTCATGTCTTGGCAATATGCATTGCAAAACAAAAACAAAACCAAAATTTGAAACACTAGAAGGATGGGCTTTTTGGTGTTTCCCTTCATGCCCTGTACCCATAAAGGGAACTCAACAAATGTTTGCAAATTTCCGTACTTTATATAGAATCCAGAGTAGAAACCCCTTAAGAAAGTAGTTGATAAGTATCATGGGATTATTATGGGATTGTCATTACAGATTTAAGTTCATTATTTATGAAATTCATTAGCATAACCCAAAGTGCCTCAATACTTTATGGCTTTGGCTAGTCTCTATATTGCCAGAAAGAATTATTACAGATGGTTTTCATCGTAATAGTGTTAGTTCGTGATAGTTCTTGGAATTTATAGCACATATGCTTACCACATCCTCCAACTTCAGTGGTAATCCTCTTGGGATGCCCAGAACTTCTGCTTTCTTTTCTATTCTCTCTCCTTCATTCTCCTTTCTAGATGGCTCTCACCACCCAAGATAAAAATTTGTCAGCTGACTAGTTGAGCTTGGACATGACATATTATTTGTGGTATCGAACAGTGCGATATATATGTAAATGGACTAACAGGCATTTGTGGAGTGTTTGGGAGACCCCTGCTTCCTTTTCTAGCATCACAGACATAATCAGTGTCAGAAATGCCAATCCAATCTGCCATTTTTTTAAAGTTTGTTGTTTTTTCCTTTTTTAAAAAATATAAGAAAGTTTAAGAAAGAAAACAAAAACACTCAAAATTCCACCAATCAAAAGGTGATCAAGATTAACGTTTGAGCTTTTCAGTTATATTTATTAATAAGCCTATTTTAGTTGAGCCCATATTGTGTCTGAAAAATTATCCATGTGTTATCCAGGTGTTAAACATCTTCATAAACATTTTAAGAGTTATAACATATTTTTTCTTATGCACATTCTTTCATTTTCCTAATCGTATCCTCACTTTTTTATGTTTATGTTACTTGCAATTATTTTGATGTATCATACCAAATTATCTTTTATAAAGGAGATACCAATTAATATTCCCCCAGTTTTTGTAAATGTCCATCCAAAAAAAAACCCTTCATAAGTATTGATTAGTCATTAGAAATTTTATAGGTAAGATATTATATCCTTATTTTAATTTGCATATCTCTAAATGTTGGATTTCATGTATTTATTAGCCATCTTATTGCTTCTTATATGATTTATGATTATATATCTATATGCATAATTCATGTCATTAACATTTATTTGTACAGTGTTCTTCATTCATTATTTTAATAGATGATTATTTTATTTTAATAAGTGATTTTTTTTCAAGTTTTACTTTGTCTCTTAATTTTAAGAAGCATTTCTTTCCTTATTAATAAGGAGTCAAGTCCCCTTACAGCTATTATTAAAATCAGCCTGTCCCAGAATTTGTTCCTTGGAATATTCAACTTACAAGTTTCAACTTTAAAAAAAGAAGAAGAAAATCAAAGAATTCTATGGTTATTTAGCAAAACACTGCATACTTTCTCCTCTTTACTTCATAGTGCATAAATGCTTATTAATATAGTAAAGGCTCTGTGTGGTTCTTCAATAAAGGAACATGTATAACCGTTCAATCTTGCATTTTTGAAACTCTTTTGTACCATTTTGAAGGTATTCCTCCATAAAAGAAAGGCAAGAAGGAAATAATACAAAATGGATCTTTCACTGTAGAATACATAGGTTTTGTCTAAGCAGTTAATTAACTCAGTTCAAGACGTGGAAGGCTAGAAATTGCAGAGGACATTTGAGTCAACACTCCACACCAGACACATCAAACATCAGCTCAGAATGATTCTATAAACTACTTGCTTTTCTTTTTTTTTTTTTTTTAAAGATTTTATTTATTTATTCATGAGAGACACAGAGAGAGAAAAGAGGCAGAGACAGAGGGAGAAGCAGGCTCCATGTAGGGAGCCTGATGTGGGACTCGATCCTGGATCTCCAGGATCAGGCCCTAGGCTGAAGGCGGTGCCAAACCGCTGAGCCACCCGGGCTGCCCACTACTTGCTTTTCATATGTTCATTTTAAAAGAGGTATTTTAGACTTAGGGAACTTAAATGCCTTGTCCCAAGTGATATAGGAATAAATGCTGTGATTTGAACCCCAGTCAGTATTTCTCCAATGCTGGTGTATATCCCTTTGATAAACTTCTATCCTGCTGTAAAAACAAAGACACTTAAAATTCTTAATGGAAGGAATATTATCTTGCTCTTAACATGCTCCAGCTATGAAGTGTCTCCTAAGACACATTTACACAAAATCATGTGACCATTCAAATACGTTTAAGCAAGAGAAGAAGTTATTGGTTAGAGATTTATACTGTGGTCAGATTATTTCACTACACTGTAAACTCTTGATTGGGTTTGGGGGTGGGAATGGCTGCTTGTCAATTCACATCACTGTTTTTAGCAATGGATGTAGTACAATGCCGTGCACTTAATAGGTGTCCAACAAAAAATTCAAAACAGTTGAAAAAGTATTACAAGGGTCAGGAGTTCAGGGAAAATAAATAAATATATATTTATATGAAATATATATTTATATTTATATGAAATATATATATTTATATGAGGAAGAACATAAAACACTTTATTCTCTAGATAGACAAAGCGAATCCTCAAAAGCAAATAGATTTCTCAGTGTCTTACAAGGAAGGATTTTGCAGAGCTTTGGGAATGACCCACTTCTCTATATTCTCCTCCCTAAAGAAGATGAATAAAGGAGGATCAGGAAGTAGTCCTTTTGCACTGACTTGCAGCTGTACTAGAGTTTACCAAAGTGCACAGTCAATCCCCACTAGCAGTGGCGGACAGGAAGCGGAGAAAGTTTGTGGAATAGCTTGGCCCTTCAGTGCCTTCTCCAGCTGAGTGACCACCTCAGGTCTTCCACTGGATGATTCTTCTGACGCAGTAATGTCCCAGACAGAGGGGACTTTCTATAGTTCTAAAATAAAGCTTTTGTTTTAGGGGATTTCTTGCCCTTTGTCTGAAATGTCATCTTTCTTTTCTTCAGCAGATGAGCTAGCATCCTTTAGGGAAGTCTCTTCTCTTCCCTGGCACCCAGAGTGAAGAGATTTTCTTGAGGACCAAGCGACTGCATCTCTCATTTTGAAGAGTTGGGACTTTGTCACCAGAGAGAGCTAGAAGTTCAATTCCACCACTTGCTAGCTATGTGACCTTGAAGACTCCTTATCTCCTGTATCCAAGCCTCAAGGTCGTTTAATGTATAATGAGAATAATAATTGTTAACTACCTTATAACTACCTTATAATGTTGTTAAAGACATTATGGATATAGTGTATAATAAAGGTGGGCCCAGTTCAGGCTCTCAATATATTACAGTTTCTTTCTTCTTTTCTCTATTGACAAGAAATCTTAAAAGATTTCGTATTCTTTATCATATTGGAGTGATATCTGTCAGGAATACAGGACATGGTTCTCAGGATTTATTGACCTTTATTTAACAGAAAGAAGTAAGAGAATTAGCCATAGAGTTAGCATGGACTTAGAACAGTAATGTTTATATAAAACCTAAATATTAAGTCAAGGTAGGTGAGAATTCTCTAGAAATTTTTATTCTCTTGAAAGATTAGAAGTAATTATCTATGAGTTAAGTAAGAATGTGTTCTGTCTCTCTTTAGCCTTTTCCTCCTCTTTTCCTTCAGTCTTAATCTGCTTAGGCTGCTATAACAAAATACCATATACTGGATGACTTAAGTGATAGGAATTTTTTTCTCATAGTTCTGGAAGCTGAGGAGTCCTAGATCAAAGTATCAGCACATTTAGTTCTTGATGAGGGCTTTCTGCTTGGCTTGCAGATGGACCACCTTCTCATTGTATCCTCACGCTGCAGAAAAAAAAATAAGAGCTCTAGTCCCTTTTTCTTCTTATAAGGACACTAATCCTATCATGAAGGCTCTAGCCTCATGACCTCATCTAAACCTAATTGGCCCTGCCTATTTATGGTTGGGACTTCAGCATGGAAGTGGGAGGCACAAATATTCAGTCCATAATGCCTTTCCTTCTCCTTCATCATCCACATAAGCTTGTCCTTTCTTAATGTTTTAGGTCCACTCTTAGTAGGTCCCATTGATATATAAAACAGAAAAATAAGCAAGATCATATAGCCTAATAGGCATTTTTTGTCTATGTCTACAAGTAGTAGCCTTAATAAACTATAAGAATTTAAAACTGTTACCTAATTGCTGATGGAGAGAAGGCATGCAGATCAAAGATTCCAGAATCAAAAATCTTTATTTTGCCTATAATGGTATATAGCTGGCAAGTCTACACAGAAAGTCAACCCAGTTATCTAGGAGTATATTTTGCAACATTCTTGTCCTGCATATTTCTCAAAATATTATATTATTTAAAGTTTGGTATTTTGTGGACTGGTGTTTCTGTTTTTCCAGAACTTCCAGATTTTATGGTACAGAGACAATCAGTCAGGAAGCTTTCTCCAAAAGCCCAGATAGTAAATATATTAGATTTCGGGGTGGGGGGGGGCATACCGTCTTTGTCACAACTACTTAACCCTACCATCATAACACTTAAAGCAGTCATAGAAAATATATAAATGCATGAGCACAGCTGTGTTCCAGTAAAACTCTATGGACACAAGCTTGAATTTCATATAATCTTACATGTCCAAAAATATTATTCCTCTTTTGATCTTTGTTAACCATTTAAAAATGTAAAAACCACTCTAGCTCATGAACCTTACAAAATCAGGCAGCAGGCCAGATTTGGCCCAGATTTGAGTTGTAGTTTGCCACCCCTGCTACATACCTCATGCCATGCTAATTTAAGCCTCAGAAATCATTCAGGTGTAGGCTACCAAATATCATTCACATTCATTCTGTTCCCCTGCCCTGGCAATGGAGTTGAAATTATATTATTTACAGTTAGGTAATGGGAAAAATGGAAATAGAAGATGTGAACTCTTGTTTGAGTCTTCTGAATGATTTTAGAGAAGTCATTAAAACCATTCCCTGACCCATAAGCTCAAAAAGTACATATGGAAGCTTCTGACTGAAAGTGAGTGGGTGAGGTCCCAAGAGTCTGGCCCCTGACTACCTCTCCAACCTCAACCACTTTCACTCTCCCCACCCCCAACCCATTTCCTACACTTTAGGCACTCTGGGTTTCCTTGCTGTTACTCAAATGTACCAAATATACCTACCTGTCTAGAGGGCTTCATTCTTGCCTTCCCCTCTACCTGGAAGTCTTTCTCCCCAGAATTAGATAAATGAATCATACACACTGGCTCTTTACCTAAATAGGACTTCCTCCATGTGATCTTCCTGGACGTCCTGGTCTGGAATAGCACCTGACAAACACTACTCTATCTCCTTGCCTCCTTTGTTTCTACATCAACACCTATTGATGTCAAATCATTTTGTTCATTGAAGTGTTTAATTCTTTAGTATCTGTCTCCCCTCTAAGCCATGAGGACAAACTGCCCATCGAAACTACTGCTGGAATGGTGTCTGGAATATATATAGTTGCTTCAAAATCATTTGTTGGGTGAACATTAATTAATTAATATGTGTCTCTAGAAATAAGAATCCTTGGGGCCAAATCTTTTTGGGGCCAAGAAGATTTGAAGCCAAATCTTCTATCAATTCCCAGAACCCCATTCTGGGATTATTCTCTGAAATAGTAGATAGGAAATCTGCACTGCCAGGAAAGGCAAGCTCAGATAAATTCAGTAACTTCCCTGGGAGCTCAAAGCTAATCTGTGGCAGAGCCAATGAGTATTTGAACCCTGACATCAGATTTGAAAGCCCCTATACTTCTCATCCCTCTCTTTGCTGATGTCTGATGTCTTGTGGGTATAGTGACCAAATTTTCCACCACCAAAATTCATGGTTATTCATAAATTAGAATACTACATGGAAGTAAAAAGCAATAAGCTACTGTTGTGAACACTGAAATGGATGAAACTTGCAGGTGTTACGGTGAATGAAAGAAGCCAGAGCCAAGAGATTCCACACAGTGTGGGTCCCCTTTCTCCACAGTTCTACAATAGGCAAAGCAAAAAAAGATGATGCCACAGTCAGCAATAAAGTTGTTTCTGGGACTGGTAAGAGGCAAGAAGGAACTTCCTTGGGTGCTGAAAATATTCTGTCTGTGTATGTGTGTACATATGTAAGAATCTCAAGATGTACATTTAAGGTTTGTATACTTTACTGGATGTGTGTGATACTTTAATGAACAATCAAAACTGAACAAAGACTGAAACATGAAAAAGTCAAGAATTTATAGAAACAATGGGGTAGCGCCGTTGAAATTAGGGTGGAAAACCAGGAGATGTGGTGCCTGGAGTTCTCGAAAACCTCGCAAACCAGCTAGATGGGAATTCACAATTGTCTCAGTGGCTGACAGCTGATGGGAAGATGAAACTAACTTCTGCCATCTGTCTGAAACCACCAAAAAAAAAAAAAAAAAAAAAAAGCTGAGCCCTATAAAAATTTAGAGAAGTGTCTTATTTTCTCCTGCCTGTGTTGCCTCGGTCCCATTCCTTCAATTTAATGAGGCACTTTTTTCTTGATCTCACTTTTCCCCTGACCACCCTGCTTTCTCTCCAACAGCGAGGACACACGAGAAATGCCTGTCAAACTTGAAACATGTTTGGCAGGAAAATAAGCTTGTTTTTTACTGATGTTTGTCATTGGGATTATTTTACATTAAAAAGACTGCAGTGAAGACAGTTATCCCACCCCCCCCACACACACTCTTTTTTTCATAGCAAGTCATAAAAGTGCCAGGCCATTTATGCACGGAAATATCCAAGAGATCAAATGGGCTGGATCAGTCTTTATTAAGGAAACACCCACTCCATGAGGGAACTGGAGGCCGGGATACTTTTGGGAAGAGAGTGTGCATGACTGTGGCAAATGGAGGTGGGGAAAGACAGTCGCCCCCCAAATGACCTTGGGGTCCTGAGAGACGAATTAGAGATCGGTGACCTCCTGGCAAAGCTTTGATAAATGACATTTCAGTTAATAGCAAATCAAAGGACAAGATCAGTTTCCCCAGTGAATGGGGCTGAGCAAGTCATACATCTGGGCACTTTGGCATGCCTAGTAAATGAAGTCATCAGAGACTCTAAAGAGAGTTATGTCTAAGGCTGAGTCTTGTTTATGGAAAAATGAGTTTCGGGGCTTGGCTTTGCTTAAGCACAGAGCCTTTGGGCTGCGGGTACACTGGTTATTCTTTACAAAGTAGTTCTTGTCCTCAAGAGCAAGTGTCCTGATTCCGGGCCTCAGTGTGGAGCTCAAAGGTTTGGCCTATCAGCTTTCTTCATTTCCTGTGGGCTCGGCCACCACCCCATCTCAAAGTGCAGCTTTTAAAAAGACGCCCTCAACTCACTTGGACGTTGGTACCTCATCCGAATAAGGAAGCCAAGAAACACATGAAGTGTATATGGGCTGGAAGCAGAAAAAGGTGGCAAGAAATGATGTGGCTATTTTATGGCATAACTAGTTCATTCACCCCCCTCCACAGGCATAGGCATCCTGTAAAAGTCCTGCCTTGCCTCTCTCCTCTCTTAGAAAGAGACTGAGCTCCTAGGACTGTGAGACCACAGGACACATGGCCCTTCATACTTGCTCCTGTGCAATTTCCTATTCCCCCATAATTCTCTATGAGAAGAAACTAATTACTCATTGCCATTCTCTGCCTTCGTCAAGAGCATTATGTAAAACTAGGACAAGATGATATAAAAATTGATAAAGGCCTTTAATTATGTTTCTTTGCCCCAAGTCTCTGTGGAGAGCTCAGCATTTCCAGAATAAACTTCATGTAATGCTGGGAGACTTGTACAACTGTTGGTATTTGAGAAAATAAAAGAACGGGCTAACACATTATCAGGAATGGTGAAAGCTGCTGGGGCAGGCAGGATCTAGAACTGTCTATCAAATACACCTTTTAATTTGTGGTATCTTTTTTCCTCTTATCTTGGAAAACTTCTACTTTCCTCAAGGAATGCATGGTGAAAGAAACTCAAGAAGTTTCCATCACCTTCTGCCCCTTTGTTTAGTCTCTTTGGGTTGTAAATAATGGGTGGGGATGAGAAAGGAGGGTAGAAGAGTTAACCACAATGAGGCTATCAATGAGAAGCACTTCTCCTATGGGGCACGTCTTGGTGACTTTTCTCTATTATCCTCACTTACTAATGTGTTAGATCACCACAAGGAGGGGACATGTCTGAGAAAAGGAAAGTTTCTCTCTTCTTCTGCTTTAGAGCACATGAGAGTACCCAAGTGAGTCAAAATATCCCCTGTCCAGTGAGATCCCCAGTGTTTGCAGAATCAAGGGGACCTGGCCAGGGGTATGGAGAGGACAGAAGTCATTAGGCTTATTCATATTCTCTGGTGTAAACTCTGCCTCCCTCCATTCAATTATCTGTTCTCTTCACAGACATTTTGTTACCATGGCAAGGACCCTCTTTTCAGCACTTGAACAACTCTGAGGTCCTAGAGTTTCTCAAAGAAATGTGGCTCACTATAATTAGAAAGATATTAATATCCTGGAGACACTAATGAGGTGTGTGGGGGCTCAGGTAATATGGTGTGTCGATCTTATCTCAAAAGTATGTCTTTCTGACTATGACTTATAGAAGCCATAAAAATTGCCTTTCCCAAGCTAGCACTGTATAATCTTCTAATACCCAGCACAACTGCAGATACATCCTACCTGAGAGGATAGTAAAGGACTTTATTAAGCAAGATGCTGTGACCTTTGGCCTCTGCCTCAGGCTGTCGTTACCCATCTTTTCCTTTCTCATAGAAACCTGGGATTTTCCCAAAGCCTTCCATAAACACTGAAGGATTTCAGCTTGACCAGATATTTTGACCTGTGGGACTATGCCCCAGGTACAAACATGTGGACCTAATGACCAGTGTTTAGTTTACTTTTGGTATTTAGGGTAGAAAAATTCTCAGTCATGTGGACTGTCTTGCACATTACACTGGAAGATTATATATAGCCTCCATCTTAGTGGGCCCAGGCTGCCATAGCAAAATACCTGAGACTGTGTGTCTCAAACAATAAACATTTATTTCTCCCACTTCTGGAGGCTGGAAGATGCAAGATCAAAGTGCTGATGTCTAGTGAGAGCCCTCTACTCATGTTTAGACAGCCACCAGGTAATGACGGTAAAGTGGTAATGACAGTAAGATTTGGTGTCTCTTCCTCTTCTTAGAAGAACACTAATTCCATCATGGTTCCACCCTTAGCCCTATCTAAACCTAATTCTCTCCCAGAGGTCCCATCTCCAAATACTATCACATTGGGGATTAGGACTTCAAAATAGGAATTTGAGGCAGACACAACATTCAGTCCATGATCTGGCCTGCACCCACTAAAGTGCTTTGGTGACCTGAAACATTGGGACAAATGGAACCAATAACACACATCTCCTGATGCCCTACACTGCTGGGAACCACTAAATTTGTATAAATAAACAAAAACCCTAAGACAACAAGGGGGAGGTTATCAAGATACAGTGGCTTTGTTCAGCATTTGAGAAAACACATCCTGAAAAGCTGTGACATTGCAATCATGACACCTGGTACCGCATCCTTCTGTTAGCCTGGGACATTCATGCTGCCACTTTACATTAGGCATCAGGCCAAACGCCAGTAGTTAAAACTGTAAGGAAGATGTGGTTCCCATCCTCAGGGAGCTCACAGTCCAATGGTAAAAAGAGATACAAATCAGTAAGTGCAATGAAATCATGTGTTTTCAACAATCAAGTTATTTAAGACAGGCAGAGGAAGCGGAACAAAAATGGGGCTGAGGACAGACATCCCAGAATAGCCATCTGGCATGCTGCGCAGGTAATATGAACAGTCTGGCAGGTTGAGCAGCTCTGCCTGCATTTAAAGCCCTGCTCCATGCCTGATCAACTGAGTGACCTTGGCGAAGTTCTGAATCTTTCCAGGTTCAATTTCCTTATCTGTCAAATGGGGACGCTGAAGGTATCCATCTCATAGGGTGCTTCCGGGGAAGACACACGTGACAGGATACGTAAGAGCAACTGGTATATAGTAAGTGCTTGTTAAATGTTTATTATGATCATGATTTGGGGCTTGAAGGATGAATAAGAGCTTTTTAGGTACATAGGCACCAGGGAACAGTGAAAGAACATTCCACTCCTGAAGACTTCCCGGTGAACTGATTATTTCCAAGCTGTTGGAAGATCCAATTTCCAATTGTGGCTGCTCCATTTGTTCTCAAACAAACTCTTAATCTCTATGCGCCTCAGTTTCCTTGTTTATGAAGTGGAGATAATAACCATCCAACGACATTAATAGAAAGAGTTGTTTTGAAAACTCTAAAGCCCCCACAAAAGTGAGAGGGTATTGACTGCACAAAACACAGGAAGCCACTTAGAAGAAACAATATTAGGAGGGCAAGGGTGTTGCTCACTTCTGATCCAGGCAAATTACTTCTCTGACCCTCTGTTTTATGTCGGAAAATGAGCTCAATGATGTCCATTTCATAGGTATCTTGTGAGGATTCAAAGAAGGTATTTGTATACAAAGAGGTGCCCCAGACTGACCCACAGTAGATGCAATAAATGTTCCTTTCCTTCTTCCTTTTCCTCCCAACTTTGAGATATGACTTGAAATTTGAATTCAAGAAGACCTGGTGCCTGAATGGCAGTAGGTCCTGTATTCCCGGGTTGCCAAAGGAGGCTGCCCTGGCCTAGATGGGATGGGACAGAGAGGGACTGTAAAGGAAAGGTTTACAGGTTACACACACGAACTTTGCTCCTGGCAATATCTGTTCAATGTTGACAGGAGACAGCACAATGATGTCTCTGGGGTCCATCTCAGATGGCTCTCCCACAGAGAAGGGTCATGAGTGTTCCCATAAGTGGCAGCTGCAACTGATTCCAAATAAGTCTGTCTTACACAGAAGGGCAAAAAGCTCACAAGAGAAATAGAAATGAGATCAAATGACTTCAGTGCACATGGGACAGGAAACCAGGGTATGTGCTGTTCCCAGCCATCTGGGCTAGGAAAACATGCCCTGTCTCTGCGCATGCATGGGTCATATACCCAGAGGAAAGCAAGGAAGACAACACCCAGGATTGGGGATAGTAGGACCCAGGCAACCTTCTGGCTTGACCTGTGGCTTCTCATTTCTCCAGAGTGCTGGAATAGGGCACATGGGGCATATTTTCTGCTGTGAGAAACTGAAAAGATAGGAGAGTAATGAAAGGAGCCCCAAGAGACTCTGACATTTGTTTTATGTGCTTAGGTGACCTGAGTCCCTGAGCTTTCTTTATCATAGACCAAGAGGTTGTGATTAGATGTTCTAAGGTACCCTCTAGCTCTCCTGTTCTAGAGTGCTGTGATGTTCTGTCTCTCTGTCTCTAACACTCATGAGGAAATAGGATCTTTTGGACAGCAAATATTCTAATAGTTACTATCAATAGCATTAATAACTCATTAATAATTTTTAAAGAATCAGATCACACTTAAATCTACCCCCCGAGGGCAATGACTCTAATTTAATCTATGCACTGAGATTTGGAAGGTCTTGAGATTGTTCTTTAGACCACCATTGAAAACACGACAACTGAGAGCCCTAAACAGACATGACTGGATGGGGATCCCAGTTCTGCTCTTTCCAAGCCATGTGAGGTCGAGTAAGTCACTTGACCTCTCTGAACTGTATTCCTCATCTGCAATAGGGATAATAATAATGCATATCTCATAAAACTGTTAGAGACTTATGAGAGAAAAATATATAAGGCATATAGCAAATAGTTTTCAAGAACAATTAGTAGTTAATATTATTATCATTATCATTGCCACGACCATCTTCTCCACCACCAACATGTCAGGCTCTGAACAGTCCTGGTCCAGATATTTCTATGGAGGTCCAGTGATAATTCAGATTTTAGCCCTAGTCCATCTTACCTTCTTATACATTCTGCCTGGATATTCTCACCTATACCCATGCACCAGCTATGGTCTGTATCCCAGGGACTCCTGTAAAGCCCAGAATTCCCTCTTAGGCTCTAGAACCTAATGCAACTCCCCTCTGGGATGTTCTACAGATCTTTCAGTCATGGTATTTCATAACTGGATTTATTTCCTTGACCAATTTTCTCTTATTTTTTGTTCCCTATTCTGGTGAATGGCCTTACCATCAAACCCCAAATTGCAAAGTCAGCCTTGATTTCTTGATCTCCCTCACTCCTTCCTCTCTGCTCCAACACCAAATCACTAAGTCCTGTTATTTGATCTTCTAAAGATCTTTTCACATCTCTATTATCTCTAGTCCAGTGCAGGTCACTATTCTCTATCTATCTATCTCTCTGTCTCTTTCTTTCACTCTCCCTCTATCCCAATCCTCAACTGTGCTAAGAACTTTCTAACTTATTTGCCTCCTCTACTCTTACCCTTCATGAAAAGCTACAGTGATCTTTCTAAAGCGCATATGATAATATGCATTGCTCATGTTAAGAGTTTATTGATGCCCACCCATTGCTCATACTGTAAAACCCAAGTTCCTTAACTTGGCTTTCAAAATGATCTGTGCACCTGCCCAGTGTGACCTCCGCCTCTGTGCTCTAAACATTCTCAACTTCCTCTGGCCTCAAGAAATCCCCAGCTTTCTTGCTTTCCAATCTTTGCTTAGGCAGTTCTCTCCTTCTCATGCAAATATATCCTCCCACACTTTTTTTTTTTTAAACTAGGCAGCTCCATCTTATCCTTGGCTTCAGTATCAGGTTTCTGGAAAGGCGTCCCTGCCCCTAACCCCCCAATTGGAAAAGCTGTTCTTCTTCCAAGTTCCCATAGCACAGTGGGTCACTGATTACAACACATAGCCCTTGGATGGAGCTTCCCTGATTACTACTTTGTCTCCTATACTGGACCACCAGCTCCATGGGGCCAGAGCTCAAGTCTATCTTGTCCATCTTTGGGTTCTCAAGGTCTAGAACAAATGTCTCATACAAATTAATATTTTGAGGTTGAATAAAAAAGTTTAATGTTTCTAGTTGTCTCTAAAAATTTGGAGATCCATATCTTACAGATCCTGAGGGTCTCCAGTGTCGCATGGCTGCCATAGTCAAAGGGTTCCCCTCCATGCCCAAGTAGAAAATAAAAGAGAATATCTGTGCCAAGGCAGGAGGCACCACACACTTGGAACTGCCTACTCTAACCACGTATCTTCCTACCCACATCCTCTAAGATTGAAAAACATAATAGGATTCAAGACCTAGACTTGGAAGTCTATAACATTTTGTGGAAAGAGACATTATAAATCTAGCAGAGTTGGGGGGATGGAGTAATTCTTCAGAGAATTCGAGAATCCTGGAGGAGGTTTTTGGGTTTCCTCCTCTTACCCCTTCCTGTCACTTCCTCTCTGCCCTCACCACCCATAGCCACATATGGAGCCATGACCCCCCTGCGAAACATCCTACAGGAGGTCTGTCATAGGAACTCATCCAGACAGCACTTTTCCTCCTCCTTCTAAGTCTTTTGGTTCCACTCTACAGATAATGTCATCTGGCTCCTGACAATTCTTTATACTCTAGAAACAGACCCTGAGATGGGAATTTTTATGCAGATGACTTACTGAAAGAGAGGTTCCAGGAAAAATCTGTCAGAAAGAGAGAAAAGTGAGATAGGGAAGGAGAAGAACCTAGGCAAAGAAGTTTCAGGTGATTTTTAGCTCATCCTCATCTCACATGAGCCCCAGAGGGTAAACGATAGACCAAGGTATGTCCTACCTTGAGATGAGTGAGTCTTTTGAGTCTTGCCCTGGTCAGTCATTGGCTCAGGGGTGCCCTGAGTGGTGACAGTGGAAGTCAGGCATAAACCCCAGACAGATCTGAGTGGTGCCACAGGCCCTTTGTTTCTTGTTGGCAACTTTTTTTTTTCAGCTGGAAGTCCTGAACCAGTGTGTTTTCTAGGAGAGTTTAGAGAGACTGCGGTCACTCTAGCAGCCTGTTCTCCTTCACACTCCAACCGAACCTCCCATATCCTCTGGTATTATAGACTTGTGTGCAAGTATTAAAATGGTGATTCACAACCCAAATACATCACTTTTGGAGGCAAGTTGGGAGAAGCCAAGTAGCTGTCCCTATCCACTTCCAGCTGGAGCTGCAAAGCAGAGACATTGCTAGATACTTGCATTGCAGAGGCATGTCTGCCACCAGTAAAATGGCTGCTCTTGATGGGAGGAGAAAAGTGGGCTATACTCTCCATGCTGGTCTCTACTATGCAAAGAGTCTGTTGTTCATCTTATAGAACTGAGAACCATGAGTACCTGCTTAGACCAAGTGACCAGGTCCTCCTGACTCAATAAACAAACAAGATGAACTTGGTGCAAACTTTCCTGTAAAATGTTGAAGTGTTAGTATGGAAAATGGGTGGTGCTCTTGCCAGTGAAGCTTGGGTTCAAATTCCAGACTCACAAATCACTCACAGTGAAAGCTTGGACAAGTTACCCTCTTTTCCTGAGACACATCTATAACATAGAGGCAGTGTCTACACTGCAAAGTTGTTATGAAAATCAAATAGCACCGGGCACATAGTAGGGGCTCAATAAATGAAAAGCATCATTCTAAAGTTATCACCCCTTCTACAGAAAGAAAAGCGAGAAAGGAGTGGGAATTGAGATTTTGGAGAGAGAGAGAAAAAGAGAGACAATTTGTGTGTATGTACATGTATGCATGCATGCATGCATGCCATGCACTGGGTATTGTTCTGATTACCTGAAACCCCATTATTTCATGAAAGAGTACAATTTTGTAGTGAGGATATTATGGTTATTTCTACTTTACAGAGAATTCTGAGGAACATATTCTTTATTTTCTCTGTGTAAAGATTGGGTCACGACTTTTAATGAGACTCTTAATTCCCTCCAATACCTGCAAAGCTAAAGACAAGCCCACTAATGCAAATTCTAGGATGATCCAGTGTCTGAGGTCCTTGCTTGTCATCTTATTTCCCATTCAGCTAGTTCTTTCCAGGAAAGGCTACATCAGCATGGAATGTTGATAGATAACAACATCCACCAACATGAAATGTTTGTTCAGCTCCCTATATTAGCTCTATCTCCTTGGGATTTAGGATTTAAGACTCTAAATAACCTCCAGAATGCCTGGACATTCAGTTGTCTGCCTTTCAGTAAAGACTCATCCTAAAACTGACAAATATATAGTCAATGTCTAGAAATGACCCGGAATCCTCCCCATTAATCCTACTTCAATATCAGCTTTCCTCATCTGTCATTTGGAAACTGATACTTATACCACAAGTCACACTCAAACTCCCTGCTTGTAAGTATTTAGTATTGTCAATAGTCTTTGGAAGTCAACGGTAAAAGGACACCTGTTTATACACAAAATGGCACCCAAAAAGTCTACTTTCTTGTCACTCACTTCCTTAAGCTGTTGAGGCTTTGATTCTGTGGCTATGAACTAAACCACACTCCTCTGTTGCTAAGGATAGAAGTTAGAATATGAGACAGTGTCTGTCAATTATCTGATCATCTAAGACAGAGGCTGGTTCAGTTGTTCTTTTCAGTTTTTTTGTTATTTTTTAATATTTACTTATTTATTTATTTATTTATTTATTTATTTATTTATTTATTTATTTATGAGAGAGAGTACATGCTGAGGAGAGGGGGCAGGGAAGGAGGGGAAAGCAAACTCCAAGCTGGGCAGGGGGCCCAACATAGGGGTGGACACCAGGATCCTGAGATCACGACCTGAGCTGAAGGCAGACACTAACTGACTAAGCCACCCAGGTGCCCCTCATTTGTTCTTTTTGCATGAGCTATCACAGTCACCCTAGTTTATAACTAGCTTTAGTATATAAGAGCTTTTTTAAAAAAAAGTTTGAATGCTTACTCTGGTCCCAGAAGTGTTCTCAGCACTTTGTATGGACTCATGCTCGCAACACACCCCATGAGGTAGAAAAGTAGTATTATGCCCATTTGACAAGTAAGAAAGATATGCATCAAAGTTTGAAATAACTTGCCCAAAGTTGATAAAATAGGGAGGATTAGAGCTGATATCTCATCAAGGGGTTATCTGATTCTGGCACACAAACTCTTAAATTTTCAACGTTCTTACCTTTACAGAATGCCCATTATGAATGAATTTTATCAACTTTCTCTTCAATGGCACACGTTTCTCTAGCTTTAATTGTTTGTTCAGATATATACTCTCCAGGAATTAAATAAATTAAGTTCCAGTCAAGTTTGGACATGCAGTATGACTTGGCAGCTGAGCTCAGTAGGGTATTACGAGTCATATTTCTCTGAACACCTACTGTATCAGTGTGTTAGGGTTGTAAAACAAAATGCCACAGACCGGGTGGTTTGAACAACAAATATTTATTTTTTGTAGTTCTAAAGGCTAGGACTCTGAGATCAAGGTGTCAGCAGGTTTTGCTTTCTTCCAAGGTCTCTTTCCTTAGCTTGCAGATGGCCACCTTCTCACTGTGTCCTCACAGACTGGTGTCTGTTGTGTGCACTAACTTCCTCTTCTCATTGGTCAGATTGGATAGAGCCCACCCTAAAGTCCTCATTTTAACTTAATTACCTTTTGAAAGGCTCCATCTCCAAATACAGTCACACGCTGAGATACTGGAGGCTAGAATTTCCACAAAGCAATTATAGGGGAACACAAGTTGGCCCGTAACACCTATTAATTATGTATCTAGCACTTTGATGACATTTTAGAAGACAACTCACAAAGGTGAATGAATTGAGGGTTACTTCCTCTGTGCAACAGACCTTCCAGTCCCTACATGACAAAGGGACAGAGTATAAGATATCACATCTAAAGAATACAAAATAAAGTGCGAGGGGATTTCAGGAAAGTGAGAAGTGGCTTTCAGATCAGTGTGAAGGTCAAAACATGCTGTATGGTAAATCTAGCATTTGAGAAAGTTCTCATCCAAGATTTGATCTGGAGTTAAGAGGTAAAGGTTTTTTTGTCTTTGATTTTTGTCTATAAGAGTCTAAACCCAAAGAAACAGGAGAGCACCTCATTTACTTGTATTTTTCTATTGCTAACTCCCCCCCTTCCCTTTCTGAGTTGAGATCAGAGTGATTGGAGCTCAGTGTTTTTAAAGGAACACAGTCACAGGAGGATGGTTGCCAGTCTTGGGTGATTATTACTCAAGACCCTTGTTTTTCCTTCTCCAAGTATTTCAAGTTATGTCCCCAGTCAAGTAATTGATAGATGAAAATTAAGTCTCACCTGGAACCAACAAGGAACTTAACCCATGAATGGATCCAACAGGTTAATGAAAAGTTGTTTCAGTCATATCACACATTGTGCTTTTTAAAGCCTTTTGCCAGTTTTGACCTTCATAGTAACAACACTGTGAGAGGCATATTTTATAATAATAATTTTTTTTTCCTTCCCTTGCCCCATTAGAGCTATTCTCAAGCCTTTGTCTTGCTCAGTGACTTTGGAAGGCTGAATCCCAAGAAATGTACCATCCAGGCTTCTATAGCATATTTCTCAAGATCATTTTGTTTGAGTACAGAGCTGCCATAATCTTTTTAATAGCTTCTTAATTTTTCATTCTTTGTAACTTTTCCTAAGGCAAAGGTTCATGACCTTTGAATAGAGAATGGCACATGGAAGATACCACCCCCTTTTGAGGGGACATTTTAGGAGGAGAACGTGGATCTATGTGTTGACTTACATTTATGCTTTGAATTCCTAATTTGTTAACCAATCTTCTAGATCTCATTAAGTGATACCAATCTTTTGCTGTAACACGCATGTTATGGAACAGTGAATAATGCACATGCTGCTATTGTACACGTGTCATTTCTCACATATAGGAGCATACCAGAGTTTCTGGAAGTAGAATCATGGTTCAAAACCATATGCCATTTATACTGCCAAAAAAATTGCTAAATTTTTTCCATGAAGGATGCAACCACTCACACTCACGTATTGTAACACATGAGAGTGCCTGATCCCATAGGTGCATGTAATCAAACCACATTAGTGAGAAAGATGAATAATGTCATTTCATAATTTTATTTCAGATTTCTCTTACTCCAAATAAAAATGAACATTTTCCCATAATTTAAGTACCACTTGTATTTTATTTTTTCATTTTGACTTTTTCCCTTACAACCATTCATTGAAGTTTAATAATATGCATGGCAAATACACACACATGAACGTATGTATTGCTTTTTCAATGTGTACTTTGACTTCATTTATGGTGTTCTTGGACATGTAATTTTTTACATAGAGTTTAAAAGAATTCAATATTTATACACATTTATAGGAGGCAGTGTATTACTATAAACACTTCTTTACCTTCCATTGTCTTTGTTCCCCTCTTCTTTACTCCTTCTGCCAGCAATCTTTGAAGAAAAGCTTTATGGCATACTCTCTGACTTCAGGGTTAGTCTTCACTGTTACAGAGCACATAATAAACCCTGGTAGAAAGTTCCCTGGTGGAAATGTGGAATGGCACAGTGGCAGGCAGATCCAAGCCAAAATTTACAAGAGCAGTACCTTAAAGTTTGGATATAAATTCATTTAAAAAAAAAAAAAAAGGTAAAAATCACTTGGAAACAAAAGTCACAGGTGACCTTAATATGATCCTTGAAGTGAAAATCTACTACTTGTCTTTCAATCCTTCCCTATGTGTAAACAAGTCTTTCTTTCGTTCTCTCTCACCATGATGCAAGTGCACTTAAATAATTATATGGTTGAATCTGGCCATTTTAAAAGCATTATTTCACATATATATATAAAAATCTGAGCAACCAGGTAAATTAGGAAGACCACCATGCATATGCCAATCTAGATTTACTAGTTACCTCTATTTATTTCCCATATATTTCTATTTATTTACTTTCTTACCTATTTATTTATTTATTTATTTATTTATTTATTTATTTATTTATTTATTATTTATATAAAAGTATAGCTTTAGTCCATGAAAAAACTAGGACTGAAACTAATCCACATTTGGTGATGATGACAGAGGTCGAAAAATGAGATCACCTCCTGGACATATGTTGTTATCACGACAAAACATTTGTATGAAGGGGAAGGCCTACTTTTTACTGTGGACACCCAGCATTGGCAAAAGTGTTCTGTAAAAGGGCAGATCATAAATGTTTTCAGATTCACAGACCATACAGTCTCTGTCCCAACTACTCAGCTCTGCCTTTATAGCACAAAGGGGGCCAGATATGCACATAAATGAGCATGGTTATATTCCAATAAAACATTATTTCCGGGATCCCTGGGTGGCGCAGCGGTTTGGCGCCTGCCTTTGGCCCAGGGCACGATCCTGGAGACCTGGGATCGAATCCCACATCAGGCTCCACGTGCATGGAGCCTGCTTCTCCCTCCTCTCTCTCTCTGTGTGACTATCATAAATAAATAAATAAATAAAATTTAAAAATATTATTTCCAAAAACAGGCTGCAGAATGGATTAAGCCCATGGTTTGCTGATACCCTGTGGAAGGTTAACACTTATTTAAATGTTTGCTTGCTGTCTATGCCTATGCTAGATATTTTCTGTTCACCTCTCCAGACTTATTTGCTAGTCTTTATCCTCTTTTCTGTAGTAGAAGTGGACTTCCACAGATTCATTGCTGGACATGATTTTCCCCTGGTTTCTGTTTGAATTTGGTCAACAGGAGGTGTTGTTAGAAAACTAGAAGGCAGGAGGAGAATTAGCACAGGTTGTGTCTTCTTCCAGCTCTCACCATGCTGGTTAATTCTACCCAGAGGTCATAGTTCCAGTTCTGGTGGCTCCTTACAACTCCAGTAGAGCATCTCAGGATTCTGTTTACTATTCCCAGTCCTTGTCCCTTTACACTTTGGGGTGCTAATGGCTTCCTGTTGTTGCTAAACCCTGGCATATTCCATGTTGGTTTCCCTTAAACCAACGTGATTGCTATTCCCTCTTTGGTAAATAATCACTTTAGTAAATTGCCTTGAAGTTTCCATTGGAATGTGTCATGTGTTTCCTGTCAGGAACTTTGATTTAGTGTATTTTTCTTCAAATAACTTTCAAACTTTGTAATATCAAGATGCTATTGTATGCATTACACAAAGGTCAGTGAATGTAAAAATAAAAACCAAACAATACTTTGTTTCATCTAATCCCAAAACGAGGCATCTAACCCTAGTCACCAAGGTTCTCCCTCCTTTCTCATGTTAATACATTTCAAAAGCTATACATCATCAATAACAAGGTCAGAAAACCCTGAGTTGTCCAAAACATGGAAATGATTATACTGCCTCCTACCTACCCCCCATCCTGTTATATGTAATTCAAAAACAAAAACAATGCTAAAACATTAAATAAATATAAGAAAACCCAATGTTTGGGGACTTTTTCCCCTAAAATAATTACTTTTCCACTTAAAAAATTTATAAATCACTTCAAGATAAAAGTATTGCTCTTCTGATTCATTGATATTTTAAGCATATGCTTGATCTTCCCATTGGGAAATCCAGCATTGCCTATAGCCTGATTGCCCAAGGCCAACTCTTTATCACATCATTAAGAATTCTTGATGATCTGGGGCACCTGGGTGGCTCAGCGGTTGAGTGTCTGCCTTCCGTTCAGGGCGTGATCCCGGAGTCCCCGGATCGAGTCCCACATCAGGCTCCCTGCATGGAGCCTGCTTCTTCCTCTGCCTCTCTCTGTGTCTCTCATGAAAAAATAAATAAGACCTTAAAGAAAAAAAATTCAAGATGATCTAATTTCTACCTACATCACCTCCTACCATTTCATCCTCCATGTTTTGCCTCAGGCACCTTTGGCCATGCAGATGCTGCAGTGGGAACTAAAGCCTTTTTAATCAGAGAACCCTATGATTGTGTAGTGTCACCACAAACCTGTTTTGGTTTGTGTCTTTTGCCTGTGTGTGTGTGACCCTGTTTTGCCTATTCTTACCTATATTGTACCCATTCCTAGCCCTATCCCCTACACACATATCACACACACACACACACACACACACACACACCCTGTGCAAGTTCAAATCTGTGACTTTTTTCATGCTTCCATATTATGTGGTATGTTCCCACTACCCCTTAGCTCAGGCCTGCTCTCTAGGCAAATTTCTTCTATTCTTCAAGCCTTAACTCAGATACCCTCTTTTCCAGGCAGCCTCTCCAGAGTATTCCACTCCTTTGCTCATTACCCCGGGGGCCTTTAGCAGCTTGTTCCATACTGGTCTGCAATCATTTTTTTTTTTTTTTTTTACTATTCTTCTTTACCCCCTAGACAGTAAGAGTGTTAAAGGCAAGGATGATTTCTTCTTCATCTTTTGTCTCTTTGGTTTGATGAAATCAGTTATTTCAAATTCTTTGCAACATAGTCCCCTGAAAGTTATAATACAAGAAGCTAAAGTTGTTCCTCAAAAATAAAAGAGGGGAGCCTGGGTGGCTCAGTCTGTTGAGTATCTAACTCTTGGTTTTGACTCAGGTCATGATCTCAGGGTTGTGAAGTCAAGCCCCAACTCAGATTCACACTCAGCAGCTCAGCATGGAGCCTATTTGAGGTTCTTTGTATCTCTCTCTCTCCCCCTTTGCCCCTCCACCCCACTAACTCTTTCTCTCTCTCTCTCTCTCTCTAAAATAAATAAATCTTTAAAAATAAAAAATAAATAAATGAAACAGCCAGAAAGACCTTAGCATTCTTTCATTCTTCATTCTCAACACAGGTATCTCACTTCCAAACCCTGGGTACCCACACACCAGATTTTCCCAAGATTTTTTTCCAACAGGAAACATCTTTCTGGATTTTTCCAGGCCTAGGTGAGCAACTGGCTCAAGACTTTCTTTTATGCATTAAAATTCCTTCTTTGTGACAAAGCTCCTTGACAGTTGTTTTGGTGATCTAGCATTTCCAAGAAGGTGTGATAAGCTATCTAAGGTGGTCTTTTAATAGTTATAATTAATTTTATTTTTGTAATGTCTATAACTAGCAAATCAAACTAGTAATTTCATAGTAATTACTGTTTCAAAAGAAGCTAAAATGAGAGGAAAATGAGTTAGCTTAATATGAAATAGTAAGAATATAGATAACACACAAGTATGTAAAAAAGCAAGAAGGAGAATCCTCAATTATAATGCTCAGTTTTAAGTGCCTGCTTGGTTTGGCTCAGTTGTACCCAGATATTCAATCAAACACTAATCCAGGTGTTGCTGTGAAAGTATTTTGTAGATATGATTAACATCTACAATAAGTTGACTTTAAGTAAAGGAGATTATCCTCTATAATCTGGTTGGGCCTGGCTGAATCAGTTAAAAGAATTTAAGGGCAGAACTGAAGTTTCCATGGCAGGGAAAAAAAAATCTGCCTATAGATTCAGGTTTCAGCTCCTATCCAAGAGTTCCAGCCTGTCCTCCCTGACAGGATGGCCTGCCCCAAGGATTTCTAACATGTAGAGCCAGTCCAGACAATTGCCAATTGAATAAGCTAATAAAGAGATACATAATGATGATAGACAGATGACAGATCAATAGTAGATCTATAGAGAGACTAGAGATGGATAGATGATAGATAGATGATGATAGATAGATAGATAGATAGATAGATAGATAGATAGATAGATACCCTACTGGTTCTGTTTCTCTAGTGGCACACTAAATGATACATCAAATATTGGAGGTTTTGCTTGAGTTTTTCACTGTCTGGGATAATTGCTTATTAACTCTGGGCTTCTGGAAACAGTATTTAAAATCAGCACTAGCCTTTACTGTTTAGTATTGTTGTTGTAAACATGACCTTGATAAAATGCCTTTGCTCCTTTCCTGCTTCCACCTTTTCTATTTGCATTGGCTTGTGGACTTGCTGTATCTGCCAAATGTATCAAGTGGGATAAAAACAGTAATATATTTCAGCTGACATACATAACCTGACTCAGTAAAACCATGCTGGTACCTGATACTCCTGTGGGCTTTCAAAATAGAAGTGCTGCTTAGAACCCTGCTGCTCAGAATCCTAGAGTCATTAGGCTCCACAGAACCTTTACATCAGAGTTATCTGGAGTGTTTAATTAAAAATGGGATTTCCTAGACCCCCAACTCAGTTCCACTAAATTGGAACATCACAGAGGGCCACAGGACTTCAATTTTTCCAAACTCAAATTGTTATATGCACTGATGTTTGAAAACCAATGCCTAAAGAGTTCTCTAGAGGACTCTCTCTATACATAACATTCTGCAGGTCCTCTAGATTTATATATATATATATATATATAAATTTTGGGATTCTATAACAGATTGTATTTGAAAACTCTGTTACAGCTCTAAAAACCTCAGAGTTTAGAACCCACTGAAATAGTCTTTGGTAGGTTGAACTATTAACCCCAGTTTTCTCCCTGTACCACACCCTTGCCACGGCCTTTTCATGAATGGGGTATAATTCTTGACTTTGGGATTGGTCATGTAACTTACCTTAGCCAACGGCAAGTGAGGCAGAAATGACCTGTAAACCCTCAGTGTAAAGCATTTATCATGGTGACAGCTAAATAATACATAATTTAATCCCTAATTTTATGGGTGAGGAAACTGAGAATCTAAGAAACCAAGTGTCTATCCTAAGGAGGCTTCATCCAAAGAAGTAATTCAAAATGGTAAGACTTTCATGGCAAGCCAGAAGATGGAAACCCTGAGAAGGAAGTTTTCAATATTCTTCCTTCTAACTGCAAAAAGTAAATAAGCATCTTCAAGCTCAATGTGCCATTGGAGTAGCAGTACTGGTCTTCTCCAGAAAACTTCATCATATCTTGCCCAGCCAAGGGAACAACCGAAGTTTAATAGGACCACCTCATGCTCTTCAAGGTGAGGACTTAGTGTCCTTACACTTTTTCTGCTCACTTCGGCTCGGCTACTCTCCAACTATCAGGTGCTGCCTTAGCAAAATGAGAACAAATGCCATTAAATGCTATTGTCCTGAGCATGACAAAATGTCCTGAAGCCAACGGTTAAGATGTATACATCTAAATGCCTTTATTTAATACCCCAACATAGCATCTTGCCCAATGGACAATTACCTATGGTAGTTAATTTGACAGGAGAGATGAGCGCGGAACTGTTTATTATATTTGAGTCCAGCCAGAACTCAGATTTGCAATTACAATCTAAGACTCAACAGTTCCACACTGGGTGATTGACAACATGCTGTAAAAGATAATGCAAAAGGAATCTATATGTGAATAACAACCTAAAGGACACTTTTCAATGCCTGTGCATGTCACAGAGCCTGGTGCTTTGGATCACCGGAGTATTTCTTGGAAACTCTTGTTTTGCCAGATATCTTGACTTCAGTCTCAACTTTTTTCCCTATTCACAACCACGTTGTAGGCTCCATGCTAAAGTGAGATTAACATTGCAGCATCCTTGCACAAGGCCCAGACTATGCAATGTTAAAAAAAAAAGAAAAGAAAAAAAGATAAACATGATTCTAGGCACATTCCGTGCCTCATCTCCATGGCCCAGTTCCTGTTATCCATCAAGTAGGTTTTAAAATAGTCCACGTTTTTCAGTCCTCTAAAGTCAACAGTTCTGGAAAGTTGGCAGGTACACTTGTTTAAACAAAGCTCCCAAGTTTTCTGCTGGCAGGTGTTTCCAGAGTTCTTGGAGCACAATTCTTTGGATAGGCTATTTGCCAATATACATAGCAACAGGGGGAAAAAGTGTTTTCCTTTGCCACAGTGGAGCCACCAAAATGCTTTAGATGCAAAGCTGGACATTCAGTTCAGGGGCTGATTTTGGCTCTAGGTCAAGGGATAAACAAATAATAAAATCATACATCTGTCTGTCCGGAACTCTGATGAGCTGCAGAATAGAATAGGGCTGCTTATCAAATTGGCAGCATAAGCTCCCCAGGCATCATTGTGCAGTTTGACCCAATGAGCTTGAATTCTCCCTTCTCTGTCAATTCTCCTAGACTCCCTAAATGCCTCATTTTCAAGCTTTCTAGCTAATTCTGCTTGCAATGGAGACTGAGGATGGTGGCTGTGAAATTTAATATGAAAAAGGCAGATCAAGACTTTCTTCTTCCCCTATTAGCCCCTAGGAACTGATTTTAGTTACTCTTGATTCCAGATTTCCAAAAGTGAAACCTGGAATTGCTTTGCAAGCACATGACCAGTTTTATTTTTTTTTTTTTTTTTTTTTTTTTTTTAATTAATTTTTATTGGTGTTCAATTTACCAACATACAGAAAAACACCCAGTGCTCATCCCGTCAAGTGTCCACCTCAGTGCCCGTCACCCATTCCCCTCCAACACCCGCCCTCCTCCCCCCTTCCACCACCCCTAGTTCGTTTCCCCGAGTTAGGAGTCTTTATGTTCTGTCTCCCTTCCTGATATTTCCCAACATTTCTTCTCCCTTCCTTTATATTCCCTTTCACTATTATTTATATTCCCCAAATGAATGAGAACATACACTGCTTGTCCTTCTCCGATTGACTTATTTCACTCAGCATAATACCCTCCAGTTCCATCCACGTTGAAGCAAATGGTGGGTATTTGTCGTTTCTAATCGCTGAGTAATATTCCATTGTATACATAAACCACATCTTCTTTATCCATTCATCTTTCGATGGACACCGAGGCTCCTTCCACAGTTTGGCTATTGTATGACCAGTTTTATAATCTGTTCCTTGGCAGTTGGACTAATTCATATTTGCTGCCATTAGATTCATTCCCCAAGCCATTCAATTAAACTCAGTATTGGTGCTGGAACTCCACATGAAAGAAGTGATCCCTTGTCTCTCACCCTGAATTGAATGAAAATAAACAGAAGAACTTTTTTTTTTTTTTAAAGCAAAACCAAAGTCTGAAGAGGGGAAATATAAGTATGGAAGGGAAAGGTTTTGGGGACAAGTTTTTAAAACTCAAAGGAAGTCAAAATGTTTCTGGCTTAGAAGGCACTTAATGGTCATTAAATTGTAGCCCAGTGAAAATTAAGAGTTTCAAATGCTGCCTACAAAAATTGAGAATGTTAGGCATTACTTAAGTTATTTTAAGGCATTTCTTCTTTAATTACTTACTAGTGGTGAATGTGTTTTGGAGTTAAGTTCTTCTAAAATTCATTGGCCTCATTTTGGGGTTTCTATTATGCCCCTATCAGTTATTCCTCTGCTTCATCTTCTTCATATTTTCTTGCCTTTTAGTATCTTTGGAAACATCTCTACAAAGTTCAAAGTGAAGATCCCTCTACGGACCTTCAGAATGGGGCCTTTCAGTAGAATGGAGCCTTTCAGTAAAGAGTAATGCACATAGCAGAGGTGCTTATCTCATAAAATCTATCAGTCTCAAAAATCAGAACTGGCCACTCATTGTCCGGGGAAGCACTATTCTTTTCTTCATGTTAACTGGCTACAAAAGTAATTACTTTTGTCAAGCTCTGACTTTTTCACCTCTGGAAGATATCTGAAGGAATAACTGAGGTTGAAAATACAGACTTTGCTGGGACAGACCTGAGTTCAAATTCCCTCTTTGCCTCCTACTTGTAGGGAGTTTTAAAATGAGCCCTTAATTCAATAATGATTGACTGCCTTCTTCTAGAGACAAGACTTAGATCAACCTATGAAACTCTCTGGTTTTGCTTTTTCCAAGGGTAGAATGAGCAACTTGAGTAAATATGGTAGGGAGAATGAAATAGCATACGTCAAGTGCAGAGCCCAGAAAAACAACTCCAGATGAGGACAGTCAAAATTTAAGAAAAGTGTACATAGCTGCAATCTTGATAACCCTTTTTGTTTTAGCTTTCATTGTGTTTCTTCATGAGTAATAAATTTTTGTTGTAGAAAATCCAGAAAATATAGATAAGTCAAAAAAAAAGACTTGTTTCTTTGCTTATAGAACCATCAGTCAGGTGGTGGTGGCTCAGTCAGCTAAGTGTCTGCCTTCAGCTCAGGTCTTAATCTTGGGATCCTGGGATAGAGCCCCGCATTGGGCTCCCTGCTCAGTGGGGAGTCTGCTTCTCCCTCTCTCCCTGCCCTTCCCCCTGCTCGTGCTCTCTCTCAAATAAGTAAATAAAACCTTATAAAAATCAAAAAAATTTTTTAAAGAAAAGAAAGAATTACCATGTAGAGTTTGGTTAAATCCTCTTAGACTTAATCATGAAATTATTTGGGGGATAGTACATTGCTCCCCAGAGGCTGCTTTTCCACCTTGAAGAGGATCTGCCTGCTGCCCCTCATGAAAGTGAGTAAAGAAGGCTATGGGAAAATTGATTTCCAGAAGATAAATTAGGAATAAAGATCCTGAGAAGATTTCAGAGGAAATGAACTTTTTTGTTTGTTTGTTTTCACAAATGAAGACACGTTGTGAATTCCGGGCAGGATATTGTTTTCTGCCAGATAATTTTTGGAAGTTAGGAATGCTAAGCCAGAGTTTCTCTCAGAAAGATAACAGGCTCTGGAGGATCACTGCTGGGTAAATTTTCAGTAAGTATAACGAATCAAATACCGTTTTTATTGTTAACTACCAATGACTGGGTGGGAAAGGAATGCTAAAGCAATAACATTTTTTAATAAGTTGCTCCCCTTTTCCCTTGATTAGTGAAAATTTGTGGCTATCACTGTGCTCTTTACTATCAAAATAGCTGGATCCATTATTTGTTTAAAATTTCACCTAAAACCTTAACAAAGTTTGCAAACAACATTTAGTATAATGCTTTATTAATAGTTGGAATATCAATAGCATAGCTACCATTTGGGAGTGCTCTGTTTGTGCCTACATCTTCCAAATTCCATTTTTAAATTAATGAAACACTAAAGCCTAGAGAGATTGAGTAAAATACTCAAGGTCACAAAGTTAGTGAATGGTGGAACTGGTAAACCCACGTCTACCTCAGTCCAAACACCATAATCTGTTCACCAGAACATGTTAGGCCTTACTGTGTGTGTACACACACAAAACCATACACACTCCATTACATTCACCACACACAATCAAAGCAACTGCTGATAAAGAAAGATGTGCATAATTATGGAAATAGTTGAATCTAGGAATTCAAATGTTTAGAATGGAATGCTATGCCCTAGACTTACAATTCCATTGGGAACTTCACTAGTATCTGTGTGGTACAGTTAAGAATAAGTCAATAAAATCTATTGATAGTTAAGCACGTTTACATACCTGTGAATATTATATTTGTATAACCCAGGAGGAAAAAAAGAAAAAAGCACCGGTTAGTTTTTAACCGGTTAGTTTTTAAGATTATTCTATAGGACCTACAGCCTTGATATTTTGGAGGAGAAGACCACAACCAATCTCCAGCAACTGGAGTGTGAGCACAGGACCTAGCCGGAGGGGGAACAGGTTGATATGAAAATATGATGAAAAATTGTTCTCAGTGACCAAACCCAAACATTTCCTTTTTATTCCATACTTCATAGAGTCTTCAATCCTTTAAAAAAATAATGAATGTCAAAAGGGAACTTCCAGAACCACATGAAGTTTATTTTGTCTTGTTCTTATATCCTCTATCCATTGAACTTCTATGACCTTGGGATTGAGGAAGGAGCTTTATTAGTAAGTAGAGATGAAAGCAGGGAAGGGGAACTAATGTTTATCTAGCCCCCACCAAGGACCAGGCACCTGCCTAGGTGTTTCATATGTCAAATCTCTTCCCAGCACCCCTGAAAAGTAGATATTAATATCCCCATCTTCCAGTTAAGAAACTGAGGCTCAGATAAGTTAAATAACTTGACTCATTTAATGCATCTATCGAGTACCAGAGTCAGGATACCAGGCCAATTCCAAAGCCTTTCTACCACATTGGGAAGAGAAGTAATAGATTCTGAACTTAACTTCTCCAATTTCACAGCCATGGCAAGATGTGTTTTTAACTCTCTCCAGTTTACTAATATCTGAGGTGTGAATATATATCACATTCTTTGGATAAGAATAATCATTTGTAATTTTGAATTCCAGAAAACCCCCAAATCTTATTCTAGCTCATGCCTTGGAGTAAAAGGAGGTTCACACTATAATAGTAAAACCACATTTCTTTGATTTTGTGAGACATAGAGCCGTCCTTGTATTCCTTCCATGGAGTTTTCCAGATGTGTAGGTAGTTCATGCTACACACAGTGTGAGTTGTTCTTAAGACAGTAGATGTCTGCTATTTCCCTTCACTTTTGCTTCATCTCATGGTGATGGTGTCTTTGGCTCTTTATAATATCAAGAGAGACTGCCTGAATCCAGTGCCCATCAATTGTTGCTGATGCCACCAAGCCATTGCCAACAGTGCCAACCCTGGTGGTGCCCACCTAACCAGTATTAATGGGGCTGACATATTGAGATCCCAAAAACCCAATGAAGCAATTACTAAGGAAAAAAAGGGGGGGGGACAGACCTTGTTTACCTTTTCATATTGCTTGTCCCTAGGACCTGGACTAAAAAACCATCACAGTGACAGGCCACAGGTATACTCAAGACGTCCAGCCCTCCTCGGTACCAACCCACAGTACTCTTGAACCAAGTTGTCTGTTACTGCTTTGTCTTTCCTTCGAATGTGATCTTTCTTAGGAGAATCTTTCTCATTCCTTCTTGTAAAAACTAGCTCCAGACACATGAGAACCAAAAGATAATTTGTTTGGGGCCTACCTGGGATACCTGCTGTATATATCTGTATGTGAAAAATGTTGTCCAGGGAGTTTATGGGTTTTGTTTATGCTCTCAAGCTCTATAGTAGCAGAGATGCAACCAGAGTTTGGGTTTTCTGATTCCTAATTCAGAAAAGTGTTCTCTTCATTCATGTATACATTCAATAAATATGTACTGAGGGCTGGTTTTGTATCAACCACTGCAAGAGGCAATGTATAGCACACATGTTTGGAGTGTATATGATACATACTTTTAGAGATCACACTCTAATGGTATGGTAAATCCATTTCTAGTGATATGATAAGTCTGCTGTAGGGACTTTTCATTCAGGGTCTATTGAAATTCATAGAGGGGCTCCTAACCTAGGAAGGATTTCTGAGATGAGATGAACTTTAAGCTGAGCCTGAAGGACAAGAAGTTATCAGGCTAAGGAAGAAGGCTGAATTCTAGGCAGGGCTGGGGGAGGTTGGGGAGGGTAGACACTATTGATGCATGAGTTAGAAGGCAACTGAACTCTGAGCTTTCATGCCAGAAAGCTTCTATTTTCCCTTTAGAAGTTAAAATGAATATCCATTTTCTTTTTCTTGGTAATAATATAGAACTTTAAGAACAGCAAGTCTATAACATAGAGGTTTCACTGTGCATTTATTAGAATGAGGGAAGTAGGATGGAATCTAGTTAATGAGAAGGATAGATTTGAAAGCATGACTGTGACTTCAAATAAGTTAGGGAAAACCAATGTAAAATAACCCTCAGGGGTGGATCTAGATTTCGTGGGACATGAAATTTATATAACATGAAGCACATTTTTCAAAGAAAAATAATGCAAAAAACCCCTGACTTTTGTAATTTTTTTTTACAAGACATTTGTCTGCGTGAACACATTTTAATTTGGGAATGGTCTTGTGAAAAGGAAGGGTTCTGAGGTTTAAGTCTCATTAGCATCATGATAAACTCCTTTCTCATGACACCATTTCAGAGACAGTACCAACAACAATAATAAAATCACTCAAACCAGGGGCTAAAGGCACTTGAATTCCTTATTTTGTTGATTTCAACACTTTCCCTCCTGAGTCCTCTGGGGGAGTTTGGAAAAGAGAAGTTGAAGGGAAAGTAGTAAAGATGGATCTAAAGATGTGTATGTGTGCATGTGTGTGTGCGTGTTATAACTGTAGTCCACTAAGGGGGATTTTTCACGGTCAGTTTCTATTGACTGTGTACTGGGAAGATTTCAACACTTTCTTAGCAAACAAAGGCCCCATAAAGTTAAAGTGAAGAGCCAAAGAGGACGTGGTCTTTCAGCACTTCCATCTAAAAAACACTGCAGAGGAACTTCCTGTATTAAGGTAAATGGACAAATAAATCTTCCTGTGCAGACACAGGCTCTCTATGTTTCTCACCAGTATTTCATTTAGGACACAAATCCTCAAATATGGACTGGGGAGGGAGGTAGGAGACGAGAGGGGGCAAGATGGGAAGGATAGTGTGCTATTAAACTGGCTGTCCAGAGAAAAAGAAAAAGCCCTGCTGTTCATGCCAATTTTTGTGGTTTAAATACTCTTACTATGGCTGACTTCAATCAACTGCCCTGACAACACTAACACAGAGAGGGGAAGTTATGGGCACAGTCAATTCCCACACTTCAAAAGAGAGATTCCTGGATGTAAACTTTCTGTAGTATGGTTGACGCTTCCCTGTGGAGCTACCAGAGAAGACCTTTTGTTTAAAATGCATCTCAGATGTGAAAAGCAGGTGCTTTGCTTTGCCTTCAGCACCTGCAATAATATGCAGAACATGGATTTCAGGTCCCACATGCTCTTGAGTTAATTTTGCTGGATTAAAGGAGATTCAGACCTTTGTGAGTGGGCTGGCCAGGGCTTTGTGAATTCCAGATGGGATTCTGGCATCTTCCTCATCAAGTTCTGGTATTAACAGCTGCAGCCTTCAGAAGTAGAGGCTTCCCAGGGACAGGATGGAGCCTAGGGAAAATCACAGAAATAATAAGAATGGTGCCACCTTTTACCAAAGGCTGCTTAAGATATAGAGTAGTTTTCATGAATTGTAGTTAAAGAAATGTTTCCAACATAAATTTTTGGTTGACTGGTGGGTAGACATCATTTATTTGTGTATTAGGAGCACATGTAAATTGCAACATAAATAAAGTGATATACACCTTCAGTCCCTTTCCTTCCTTCCTTCCTTCCTTCCTTCCTTCCTTCCTTCCTTCCTTCCTTCACACTGAGTGATTACAAGGTTCTCTGCCAGGTCTTGGAGTAAAACAATGAACAAGACAAAGAGAGAATGGTGCCTGCCTTGAAGGAGCTCACAGTCTAGAAGGAGATACCCATGTGAATACCGACCTGAAGTTCTATGTTTCAGGGGCTGAGATAGAAGGCTAAGCTGACCACAAAGTGTAGAAGGAAGTATACATTCTGGCTGGAGTAGAGGGTTAAAGAAATGAAATCAAAACAGAATGTGGTAAGTCATGACCCAGAAACTTAAAAGATGAGAAGTTGATGACCAGGAGTGTAGAACAGTGTGCAGTGTGAGAAGGGACATGTGGATCCATCTATGGATGGATCAAGGCACCGCAAGGACAGCAGCTTGCCTGGGGATTTGGAGATAAGAACTGGAAAGGATACTCTGTGTATAAAGATGCCAGCAGAAACCTTATCATAGTCCATCTTGAAAAACATGCCTTTTATCTTGCCAGCCGTGAGGCAGCGTTTGAGGATTTTCAACAGGGAGCGATAAAATCATTTTTGGATTTTGTTTTGTTTTGTTTTAAAGGATCACTGTGAGGTTGCTGCATGAAGCATAAGAAGCTGGGAGGCAGTTAGAAGAATAGAGTAATGGGCTTTGATGATGCTATTGACCTTGGGGTCATGCCGATGAGAATGGACAAAGCAGGGGAAGGAACTCAGGAATTTTAAGTCTGAACTTTGTTATCATTTTGATGTAGGATGAAGGGATGGTTTAGGGTGTCTTCTAGGTGTCTGGTTCGGGGTGAGGAGCAGGGCAGGCATTTAGTGAATGGTGATGAAAGAGGGAACAGAAGTTGATGGTCAGAATTGGAAGAGAGATAACTGAACCCCGGGAGACTTAAAGACAACAAGCAACAATAAGGATCACTTTACAAAACACTTTGAAATATCCAGGATTTGAGGTATGATTAAAAAAAATAACATTATGAATACTTGTAGTACTAGTAATATTCAAAACACAGAGATACATTATCACACTTTAATTTTGACACTTACCCACACTTTGTGAGACAGGTAGGGATGGCTCCGTAAACCTAGTGTCACAAAGGATAGTAAATGGAATTCAGAGCCTCGGAGAGACATGTGCCAGATCACACAGCTACAGCAGAGGTGGAGCAAAGAGCCAAGTAGTGCAAGTCCTAGTGCAAGAATGGAAGGATAGATTCAACACCCTGTAGAGGTAAATTTTACTTTTCCTCTAGGTATTTCTGCCCCTGGCACTGAGAAGATAACTCCAGGACCTGGTTTTATTGGGCAGTTTCTCCAACAGGTCTCCACATCACATCAATGGAGGCTTGAAGACTGTAAGTCACCTAAAATTATGTTCAAGCCAGTAAGCCCTTGACATTCCTAGAGCTCAAATGATCCATTACCTAAGAGTGTTCTGAAGTATCGGCGATCCCATGTGTCGTTGTGAGACCTGACACTGAAGAGGAAGAGGCGAATATATTGTCATCCTTTCCTTTCTGTGGAAAACGGAAAGCAAAACATTAAAAAAAAAACCCTGCCATTTCTCTCAGGTCAAGTGACAGACACTGACCCTTGACATTTAATTCAGAAAACTCCAAAATAAACAGAATGACATAAGCCTAAAGAAAAGAAGCCATGTTAGAGACATCAAGCTTTCTCTTACCTTGAGCAAAATAGCTTTTCCTATTACTCTGGAAGAGAATATAAAGTTACTTAAAACTCAATTAAAAAGTAGACTGAATAATGTAATGTGCTTTGCAGCTCCTCAGAAGATGACGGGCAGTTGGAAAATCTGTGTAAATGTTAACTTAGCTTTGGTAAGTTCTACCAATCTACATCCCCCTGCTATGCTTACTATACTCTTTGCTCATTGTTTATAATTGAGGGAAATGTCTGCTCACACCTTATTTAAGTAGATGAAGAGAGATGTATTGTGATACTTCTCTCTTCTCAGAGAAAAAAAACAGAGGGGGGAAAAAAAGCACAGTTTATCTCAGCCTCGGAAATCCATATGATGCATCTTCAAATTCAAGCTGAAGTTAAGAAGTAATGGAGTTCAGAAAAATTAACAGCATCACCCACAAATGATTCATACTCTTCCTCTTCAACCTGTTTCCCCTTGCTGTCCAGAATAGTCCATTCTTCTGGTTTTCCTCTCTCCCAGTATGGCCCTGTAGCAACCCTTTATTGGGGGGGGGGGGGTCCTTCCCCTCCGCCCTTATTTTTTTTTTAAGATTTTATTTATTTATTTGAGAGAAAGAGAGCATAGCAGGGGCAGTAGGAGAGGGAGAAGTAGACTCTCTACTAAGCAGGAAGCCCCACACCCATCTCAATTCCAGGCCCCCAGGATCATAACCTGAGCCCAAGGCAGACACTTAGCCAACTGAGCAGCCACCCAGGCACTGGGAGGAGGTTGGGGGGTGGGAAGGAAGGCCTTTCCTTCCTTATGTCAGTTTTAAATCTCACAACACAGCTTTCTTTCCTTCTTTACCCACTCCCCAGGTGAATTTTATACAAGCCCATGGTTTGAATAGCCACTCTAGCCCAATGAATCCCCAAATCACATCCCTAGTTTTGATCTTTCCTACAAAATCTGTATTGATATAACCAACAGCCAATTTGACATCTCCACTTAGATATTTACCAGCCTCTTTAACTCAACCTGTCCACACAGACTCTTGATTGCCCACTCACTCCTATCCCCAACCTCATCCCACTCCCCTATCTCTGCAAGCAGCATTACCATATCACCATTCTTCAGCTGTTTAGGGCAAAACCCTAGGAATCATCCTTGATTTAACTGTTTCTCTAATACCCCACATCCAATCCATTAGCAAACACCCTGCTGTATCTTCATAGTTTATTCCAAAGCCAACTAGTTCTTATCATCTTTATCCTTCCTCACATGAATGATTGCAATCACCTTCCATCTTGTGTGCCTGCTTTCTTCTTGTCTCCCTAAGTCTATCGTCCCTCCACCCAACAAAGTTATATTTTTATTTTTTTAAAGATGTACTTGTTTATTTTAGAGAAAGAGGGAGTGTGTGCATGCAGAAGGGGCAGAGGGAGAGAATATCCAAGCAGATTCCAGCTGAGAATGGAGCCCCACCTAAGCCAAAACCAAGAGTTGAATGCTCAACCACCATTGAGCCACCCAGGTGCCCAAAAAAGTTATATTTTTAAAATGTAAATGAAATCATGTGAGCCTCTTGGAATAAAATTCAACTCCCTATTTTCAATGTTCTGCATGATCTGGTTTCTGCCTTCCCTGACCTCATCTCCTAATGCTCTGTGCTTTGCATGCTCTGCTCTGAATATATTTTCTTACAGTTTTCTGCATATCCAAGCCCTTCTTACCTCCTGGCCTTTGCACATGCTGTTCTTCCCCTTGGAATTTTCTTCTCGCCATTCTTTACGTATCTCAGTTCTTATCATCACTCAGGTACTGAGTGAAATGCTACTTCCTAAGAGTCCTTCTTTCACTACCCAACCTTTTTCACTCTATGTAATCTGCTATATTTTTCTTGAAAGCACAATCACTAAAAAAAATTATATGTATCGATTTTTATTAGTTTACTATTTTTGTTTATTTCTTTCCCCCTGTGTTAGTAAGGGTCATGTCTCTTCTGTATGCACACTCAGTACATAAAAGAGTTCTTGGCACATAGTAGACATTACATAAACATTTGATAAAAGAGTTAATATTGAGTGTCTCTATAAGATTCAACCTCCCTAGTGAAAAATGCTTTTTTCACTTTTGGTTAGTATAAATTAAATAATGTGCATCTCTGTGTGTGTGTGTTTCCTCAAGCTAAAGTGTGGAAAATTCTTAATTTCAACATTTACAGCAACTTGAGAACTAACATAATAAATTTGGAGAAAATGCCCCTTCCAAACATTGGTTGGATGGCATCAACATCCACTTCTCCTGCTGTCAGTATTAGCAAGCTAAGTGTGAAACCACTTTCTCTAGAATATTTTGACTGAGAAAGCAGATAATATCTGATATGTCTGGACATATCCTTTTATCCTCTCATTCAGTAAAGGGCTCCTGAGTGTCTACCATATGCTAAGCCCTGCTATAAATAGATATGTGGTTTAAGAGGGTCAGAGTCCTGCCCTCATGCTGCTAACAGGGAAGTCAGATATTGAAGAAACAAAGAAGCAAAACTGTGAAAATCATAGACTACTATAGGAAACCATTACACCCACATTTATAGGTAGGAAAATGCATTATAGATGAGGCACAGAAAAAACATGGCTAACTCCAGGCCCACCACGGGTTTATAGCTCAATCTGCTATTTATCAATGTTTTGCTCTAAGGTGACGTATCTCCCGCCATGCCAGAATGGTACTAGCTTATCCTTTCACTTTAATTATTAATATTTCCCTCCTTTGGCTCTCAGATGAATCCTGGTTTAGATAATGTGGCATCCTAACTCTCTCACACTGCCTATACTGGAGCAAACTGCATAAAATTAGAAAGGCCTGCAACACCATAGTTCTTATTAGAAGACTAGTCTTACCCCTTGTATGAAAATCACCATATTTGAGGTGATTTGATTCTAACAATAGTTACTTAGACTAGAAATCAATCCCAGAAGTCCAGCACTGATAAAATGAAAGGACATCACTCAATAGGATTTCAATTGTATGAGGATCAATTGATCCTCTTTCCAGGAGTTCTGAGCTTGAGATCCACACAGAGAACCAGAAGCAGCCATAGTAAAAGCAAAGGGAGTCAGGAAAGTGGCAGAGACAGTAATATAAACGCTACAAATGAAATCATTTCCAAGGAACAAAATGACCAGGTCCCTAGGGCTGCTGTTTTATCATGAACATCAAAGAATATTTTATTAATCTTTGAAGCTTTTGCTCTATTACTAACATTTTTCTTGATTTCCATATTTCTTATACACTGGAAATGAATGGCATATTTATAATGCTTATATACTCTCTTCCAATGTTTCTCTCTGCCTCATGCAGATCAAGGACTATCCAGATTTTCACATGTTATATTCTGGAGGTCAAGACACATTCGACAATACAGACAACATAGGGTAAGGAACATTCATTAATGAGAAAATTTATGCAGGACGACATCAGTTCAGGTCTACTTAATCCTCACATTATCCCATTAGAGGCTTCCTTAGGCCAGGACACTGCTGGGGCTGGAAGACAGGTCTGCATTTCAGGACACAAATCTCTTCAACCTGTGGGTCTCTGCAGTGTAGACTAGCTGTCCAGAAAGCAGTCTGGCCCATAGGGAACACACATGCTTCTTGGAGCCAGGCATTCTGAATTACAGGTGGCAGCTTATTGCTTGGAAATGTTGACTGTCCAGAACTTAGCGACCTTGGGGCCAATGGGACATTGCATTCTACCCTGGAAGGTGAGGAAGACCCTGATCTCATAGGAATCTAAGCTAGAGTTCAGGCTCTCTCTCTGAGAAGGGAGTGAAACAGACACAGCTGGCTCATTGCATAGTAATGCGGTGACCTTCCGTGGTCTGCTTATCTGCTCACTGCAATGGACACTGGTTCAAGCTCTGCTCCAGTTATATATCTATAAGGAAACCATGAGGGATAATTTATCCTATTGATAAATAGGATAAATAGGATAAATAGGTGTCCTCTAGAGATGCAGGGGTTTTTTGTTTTTGTTTTGTTTTTGTTTTTGTTTTTGTTTTCCCTCAGAGCTCCTTCCTCATTAAAACTTTTTTTGGATATAGGATATTCCAGCAATACGGACACTGATATACTGCTGGAAATTTAACTTTTATATGTAGCTTAATGGTTTGACTCCTTTCTAAATTGTCATGGAAGAAATTAGTCCCCAGCAATGAACTGTATAAAGTGCTCATTATCATTTCACCATTACATAAACTTTTTATTATGACTTTGTTTTTCCTATCTTGTTTTCAATTTAAAAAAGTTTAAACACTATAGAAACTAGAAAGTCCCCTTTTATCCTCTTTTCTGTCTCATTTCCAAATTCCCATCTCTGAAGCAATCACACATGAATTTGGCATTGATCTTTGCCGTGCATTTTTAAATTTTTTAAATATATCTATTTACCTAGTAACAACATAAAGTACTGTGCTATTAAATTTTATATAAGTGGTATCATACTGTATTATCAATCTGTAATTTGCTCTTTTTTTTTTTGCTCTTTTTAAAAATTTGGAATGTATATTATATGTATTAGTATAGTTAAAGAAAAATCAATGGAATGGTGACCCATGTCTATTACAGCTTGCTTTTGCACTTTATATAAATGCAGTTATACAAAATGCATTCTATTTTAGAGATTGATTCATTTTAATGAATGCAGCTATGATTCACTCATTTTAATAATGTGATATGAAAAACTATCCATGTCAATATATACATATACTTGATTCATAGTAACTTGTGTCTGTTTAATGTAATGTGAGAATCATTGTCTTTTACTAGAAAAGTTTAATTCATTTATATTTACTGTTATCACTGATTCAAATATGCAGTGATATACCAGAAAATCTGGGAAAACATTTCAATACAAAGCACCTATAAATGTTAGGTAAAATATATAACATATATTTGCAAGATAGGGGGTTTATATAGGTGAGAATCACAAATGGGTACCATTAACAGATTTGAGAGCAGAGTTTTCCTAAGCCCAATTTATCAGTACTTTCAGAGTCATTTATTGATTGTAGTTTGTGACCTTCATCTCTATAAGGGCATTAGAACACCATCCTCTAGAGACACACAGGCCACAAGTCTTCAACTCCTCTCACAACTTCATCTTTGGATTTTTTTCATCAGCTTTGGTATGTGATTTGCCATTCTTTGTTTTGATTATGCAGTTGAAATATTTCATGCATGTTTACTACATGTCTTAGGGAAAAATTATTTATTCAGGATTCTGTACATTCAAAGTAGATATAAGAAGTCTTCCATATCTGCTCAGTCTGCCATAATGAGATAACTCATGTGATCCTTACAGACCAGGCTTGGCACAGTATATAATGCTATATTGAATGTAATTAGCAGTTTCTTTGAGGTATGTAAAAACTTTTTTTAAGTATTATGACTTCTAATTGACCTCTAAATAAGCAAAAATATTCATGAGAGTTAGAGATATATTTATACATAAAATATTATCATATATACTGCGCCCAAATATAATACATGTGAAAATAGTATATGCAACATGGTTTATTATATATAATGTGCACATATAATATATATTAACTATAAATATCAATATATTATACATAAGACATATAATATGTTATATATATAATAAAATTAATTAAATAATAAACAAATATTATTTCAGCTAAGTTTTGTGTGTCATAGAAATATTTAGATTTTTCTTCCCCTACAGTATACAAAAATATTTAAGGGATATGCTTCTATGAATATATAGAAAAATATAAAGCCAAAATTGTCCCCCCCCACCAAATATTTTTTTCAGACTAAAAATAAGATAAAGGAAAATTAAAAGTTCAGAAGTAGATTGCAAAAAACATAGGAGGAATAATGAGTCCCTGGAATTGCATGCTAAAAGAGGTCTTTTCTCAAAAATATCGTCCTTTTGTAGATCCCAGCCCTAAAACTCCATTATTGTAAATTCAGGTCTTTTGAGTTAAAGATATCTGACACATCAGATAATTCTAAAGGTTAAACACATTCATTCGTTAAACCATTAACATCAAGTGAATTCACATAGAAAGCTTTTCTAAGTATATTACTCCTAAGTATGCTGTTATCAATATGCTCTTTAAAAAGTGTTTTTGTTCCTCAAAAAGTTAACCACAGAATTATCATCTGATTCAGCAATTCCACTCCTAGGTATATATTCAAAAGAAATGAAAATAGATATCCAAACAAAAATGTACACAAATGTTCATAGCAGCACTACTTATAATAAGCCAAAGGTGAAAACCACCCAAATATCCATCAAGTGATAAGTACATAGATAAAATGTTATTTTTTTTAAGATTTTATTTATTTATTCATGAGAGACACAGAAAGAGAGGTACAGATATAGGCAGAGGGAGAAGCTGGCTCCCTCTGGGGAGCTTGTTGTGGGACTCAATCCCAGCATCCCAGAATCACGACCTGAGCCAAAGGCAGATGCTCAACCACTGAGCAACCCAGGCACCCCAATAAAAGTGTTATATCCATGCAAGAGAATATTATTCAGCCACAAAAAGGAATGAAATACTGACACAAGCTACAACATAGTTGAACTTCAAAAACATAATGCTAAATAAATGAAAGAAGTCTGACACAAAAGATCACATACCACGTTATCTGATCACATTTATATGAAATACCCAGAATAAGTAAATCCAGAAACAGAAAGAAGATTAGTGGTTGCCAGGGGGAAGGAAGCGGGGCAATGGAAAGTGACTACTTCATGAGTACAGGATTTCTTTTTGGAGTGATAGAAATGTTATGGAACTAGACAAGTGTGGTAGTTGCACAACACCGTTAATGTACTAAATGCCATTGAATGGTGTGCTTTCAAATCATAATTGTATGTTACAGGAACATTTTAAAGACTCGAAACTCCTGCAGCAACTCAGAAATTTGTTTAACTCAGAATTTCTCAAATGCCTTGGTGCCTTGGATCATAGAGACCTCAAGGTTTTGTAAGTTTATGTGTGTGTTTGGGGCCAGGCTGGCAGAGAGAGATAACATGTAAAAAATAGATATATCCTAACAAAATCAGTGACAGAGGAAACAAGAGATCCACTGTAGGGGGCCCTTAAATATCAAGGTTCTAGCAGGAGGAAAAGGAAAAAGAAAGATACAGAAAGGAGTGGTAGATTGGTAACTAAGATTCAGTTGCAAAGTAACATGGGTAATATCACTGAGGTGAAAACGAGGAAATTGGTACCCACATGTCTTAGGTGAGTAGACTGTCAGATGGGGATTTGTAGGTAGAAAGTCTGGGGAGGGTGCCCTAAGGATTCACAACTGTAAGGAGGGAAGAACAAAGGATTGGGTGGAGGAAGAATCTGAACCTTGGTGCAGGTTCAATAGTGACCTCCATCGATCCCACAGGAAGCTCCGGGACTGCAGGCCCACAGATGGTCTGCTTGTAGGTCCACACCAGCTAACCATAGGATGCTGGCTGCCCACGGGTGTAACCTTGATGAAGGGGACAAGCCCTGCTGGGATTTATCTGTAAACCATCAGAAAAAAATAGTCTTGGCAATAGACACTTGATCAAGTGTCTCAATCCTGAAGTGGGAATCTGGATGCCACCATACTAGGCTACAATTTCCTGAAAAGTGAAATCGAGGTGATTCCAAGAAGCCCTATTGAGGTGATTCCAAGAAGACCTTGTCCCATACTCACACATCTAAGGAATATCACCTTCAAGAAATCTACACTCAACGATCCTGAGTGATTTCCTATTCCCTTCTACTTCTTGATGCAGCAGGCATTATCACTTTGTGGAGAAGAGTTAAAATACAGGCCATTTCCAAGTTGAACATCCTCCAGAGTAAGGAAAGCCCACTAATTTTGCATTAACATTACTCCAAAAACAGTTATAGATTATTCTCAAAGTGAAATGATAACATCTTGCTGGTATCTCCAGGTATCATTAATTTATAATAAATAATGCTGCCTGTTATTTTTCATCCCTGTGCCTTCCATTGGGCCCATCTATCTTCCACGTTGAAATTACTTCAGAGAGAGGGGCCTGCTCCACATCAACCAACCCAGAACCTTTCTAAGAGAAGCACAGCACTTCATCTTTCTTAGGTTTTGATCCTTATGTACATAAATGTTGGAGAATGACTATTATAAATTCCCTAATCTACTTTGAACCAGGTCACCAGGGAGTCCTAGGCTTCTGGTCCATCACATTGGCCCCACTAACTCTTCTTTCCCTTGATTGCACTTTGGCCAGATGCCAGGAGCCGATGCTGTGGTGCATTGTATGAAACTCCTCTATACAACTTGTGTCTGTGTTTACCATTGCGATGATGTTTATGACATTATGTTACATGCTGTTTTTCCTGCATAAAGACTTATGGGAGCAAATTCTGATCTCAGAATCAGATAGCATTGTTCATTTCTTGAGCAACTAGATAGTTTTAACATTATAAATAGTGTGAATCACCCACCTATAAAGTTTCCTTTTTCTTGGCCAGCAGAAACTTAAAATCAAGTTGTTGGCACACCTCTAGCAAATATGCATGACTTCATAGTGTGATTTTTGCGTCCTGACTCATCCTTGCTTCCACTGGGCTACCCTGACTCATTTCTCTCATTTATTTATGATTTCAGATGGATCTTTATAAGTTGCTTTAAATCCTTTCTGGGACAAGGCTAGTATTAATAAACGTATTCCAATTATTAACAAGTAGACAGGTCTTTACAAAGCCAACAAATCAGTGAACTCTCTTAACAGCAAACAGTCTCTTCTGCCAATGTATTCTAAGTGATTTTGCACAGATTGCTATGTGAAGTAATTCTAGTAAAGTTGTAACCCATTAATTGGATAGAATTTCAACTTTTGACACCAAGAACTGGTCTAACAACGTTCTGTGACTTGGCACATCTGCGGGCATAGTAGAATATAATAGGCCCTGTGCATTCCCAAAGAATTATTGAGGAAAGAATTTAGAAAATGTCCTACAATTTCAAATCTCTTTGCTTTGCCCTTAATCTTGTTTGCTTATGCATGCTCAGGCATAAAAATAATATAAAGGTTACAGAACCCCAAGATTCGATTAAAATATTTCTGGCTCTCTGAGCAGAGACACAGAGAAAATTCCCTCTTTTCACGTAGTTGGAATGCATGGGTTACACTTGACTATAGGATGAGGAAATTCCTAGTTAACGTCGGTCGCCATGATTGAGTTCACCTAAAAAAAGGAAAAGTTAAACAGAAAATATCTAGAAGCTTGTAGATAATACACTATAGATGAATTTGCATTTCATGACAGGCATTAAGTATGAAAGTGCATTATAATTAGTGCTGAATGTTTCCTAGAACAATGTATAATAACCAAGTGAACCAGAAATGAGCTCATACTTCTAATGACTTAGGAATTAATGAATGAATCATGAAATAGTCCCTCTTCCCCCACTTTTGCTGAGGTGATCTTAGGGAAGATGGAACAGCACAGGTGTCTGCTTCTGATATTAGAAGTTCATGAGAAGGCAAAAGGGAGCCCTGGAAAATCTTTGGGGCTCTTAGAATCAGCCTCCCATAGCACTAGTGGGGGACATATCGCATTGTAGTTAAGCAGTCTCTCACATTAGGTTACTTAGAATTAAACCCTGGCCCTAATATGCATTAATAGGCAACACTAGGAAATTCAGCTTGTCTCTCTGTGCCTCAGTCTCTCTCTTATAAAGTAGGGATAATAGTACTATTTTACATAGTTATTTTGAGGATTAAACGAGTTAATCTACAGAAAGCTCTTGGAGCTAGATAATAGTACAAGTTTAATAAATGTTAGCCTTGATTTTTTATTTACCTGAATTTTTTATGAGATTTCACAGAATGTTCAACTCAGGAGTCATTATCACCATAATTGCCACTGAATCCTTCCATAAAGGTAGATGCCAGGGGTCAGTATCGTGGACAAGGTCACAATGAATCAGTTTTAGGCTTCATTAAGGATTTGGGACTTTATCCTAAAGACAAATAAGAATCAATGAAGGGTTGACATGCAAAGAAAGAAAATGATCAAATTTGTTTTTTAGAAAGGTTTTCTATGGCTAGAAATTGTTGAAGTGAGTTAGGGAAAAAAAAAACCCACAAAGTAAGAGTGGCTTAAATAAGATAGAAGTGAGTGTGTATGTGTGTGTGTGTGTGTGTGTGTGTGTGTTTTGGAATGTGTGTACATTTCCTTCTCTTTTATCTTCTTCTTCTTTCTTCTTTTTCTGTAAAGGAAATACATTTATGCCCAGTCCCAGCCTGCAACTTGATAGGGCAAATTCCAAAATTCTTCCATGACTAAGACTCCTCCATCCTGCTGCTTCTCCATCCTCAAAAATGTGGATTCCACTTCAAGATCCAGGATGGCTCTTCAAGATGCAAGCATCATATCTCCATTCCAGACATCAGGAAAGAGAGAGAGAAAAAAAGGGAAAAAAAAAAAGGGCTGTTCATCCTTTCTTTAAGAATACCCTCTGGAAGTCATACATGAGACTTCGGCTTGTCTCTCCTTATCTGAGTTTAGTAACACAGTTACTCCTAGCTGCAAATGAATCTGGAAAAATGTGGTCTTTATTCCAAGTAAACATGTTAATTAAAATGATCTGATTATTAAGTAAAAATGAGAAAGGTGATTTTAGAGGACAACCATTTGAAACCACTTGGAAATAGTTATTGGAGAGGTCAGAAAGCTAGATCTTACAGGACCAGCTTCAGGCCAAGAGAAGAGTCAAGGAGTGCCCCAGATTTCTGGTTTTGATGAAAGGATAGAAAGTAGTTTCATTCACCAATCTAAAGAAAAACTAGTTTATAAGGAAGGTCATGAGTTCATCCCTGAACATATTAAGCTTAAGATACTTGTGGAATAACCAAGTGGAAAATGTATTTTAACAGTTTTTATTTATTTATTTATTTATTTATTTATTTATTTATTTATTTATTTATTTTTGTTTATTTATTCACAGAGACAAAGAGAGAGGCAGAGATACAGGCAGAGGGAGAAGCAGGCTCCCTACAGGGAGCCCGACGTGGGACTCGATTCCGGGTCTCCAGGATCACACCCTAGGCTGCAGGCGGCGCCAAACCGCTGTGCCACTGGGGCTGCCCCTTAACAGTTATATTTAAATGTATGGAGCTCAGAAGTTTCTAGCTAATGATGCATACTCGAGAGTCCCCTGTATAGTAACTGGTTAAAGACAAAAGAGTAAATGAATAGTGTCAGCTCTGCTTTTTTCTTTCTTTCTTTCTTTTTGTTATGGCCTAGAGAGAATGCAGTAAAGGCAATATATATCCCAGACACGCAGGCTGTGACAATTCCCATGTGGCCACTCTGAGGGTTGAGGTTAGGGATAACTGTATATCCTCATAGAAGCTGGAAAGGGCCAGTATGGAAATAGGAAGCATATTAAAGGCAGAACTATAGAAGAGGAATTTTATGGAGAGTCTGTGGATGAAGGGGAGTTTATTTACAATGGAATGAGGTTCCACAGAACACAACAGAAAGCTGAGGAGGAAGTCAGATGATTATGAAGGAAACACACCGTGAAAGTATATGAGAGGAGAGCTGACCTCCTTATTAAGGAGGTGCCCACCCTACTATGGGTGGTGGATGTTGGACATATGAGTTGTCATGGTAGGATTCCCTGTCCCTGAGTCTCAGAAACTGCTAATATTTTAGGAAAAAGGTTTTCTCAAATGATTTGCTAGAGAAAGATGATTTTTTGGTATAGGTAAACCAGTGTCCTAAATCCAAGTGGTAGCAGAGACCTGATAACCCCACAGACTATGGTCCTGGTCTACAATCTTAAGCCTATGCTCAGTGCCCCAGTGGGGAGCCCCGATGAGGAGTAATGCTGAGACTCCCAAAGATGTGGAACCACAGACTATTTTCAGAGGTAGACCCTACCTATCCGGGTGGTAGAGGTAAAGATTTTTCTCATTTTTTCCATTGCATTAGCAGCAAGCTCCAATGACCTAGAGGCATGTCCTTAGTAGGTAGCCATCAGTTATGAGAATTCATTTAGATCAAGGGTTGATGAATCAGAGCCCAAAGGTCCAAATTAGGTTCAATGTCTATCTTTGTTAATGAAGCTTCATTGAAACACAGCCATGACTTGGAGTACCGGGGTGGTGGGGTTGCTTGAGTGACTCTTGGTTTTGGCTCAGATTGTGATCTCAGGATTACAGGATTGAGCCTGCAGGATTCCATGCTCAGTGCTTAGTGCAGAGTCTGCCTGAGACTCTCCTTCTCTCCCTCTCCCTCTGTCTTTCCCATTCATGCTCTCTCTCTCTCTCCCACTCTCTCTCTCTCAAACAAATCTAGAAAGAAGAAAGAGAAAGAAAGAAAGAAAGAAAGAAAGAAAGAAAGAAAGAAAGAAAGAAAGAAAGAAAGAAACAAAGAAAACCACTACTATGTTCAGTATCATCTCTGGCTGATATAGTTATAGTTACAGTTCAGTACTATAATGACAGAGCTTAGTAGTTGTGACAAAGACTGTATGACCCCTGCAGTCTAAGACCCTGTAGCCTTCCTTACAGAAGAAGTTTGCCAACTCTTGATTTGATAATCTGAATAAAGCACTCAATACAGTATCTAGCATATGGTAAGTGCTAATAAATTATAGGTGTTTTTAGTTTTACCTTTAAAACCAGATCTTGATGCTAATGTCTTTGTTATTGGCAATTTGATATTAGATGCTCTGGAAAAGAGATCCATCCTTGCTAATTTACATGCCATTGGTGGTAAAATTTTCATCTCTCTCCATTTTATCTAAAATGTATATATAATTTCAGCCATATGGATCTTTATGAGTGTAGAGATCATGCCTAATTCAGCCATATGGAAATGATTTTTCAACTTAAAAGCATTTAAAACCAACAGATGATTTCATCTCTTCTATGTGCAATTATTAGGAGAGCTGAAATGTCCTATTCTTGGATGCTAGGACAAATGAATTCAAAGAATTTTTTTAAGTCACTAATACTGAGCATAAAAAGGGAAGTAAAAGTGAGATTCATTTAAAGTATAATATTAATGGTTGTCATATATGAAAATTAAGAATGTGCTAGAATGGCAAAACAAAACAAAATTAGATTCATGTATCCTATGACCCATTTTCCGTTTACTTTAAGCACATGATTAAAACATTTCAGCATTAAAACTAAAATGTTGTGACGTGGTGATACACCAAATGTTAATCCAAATGATGTTTGGTGGGAAAAAAAATTTCTTCTGGGATATATGGGAAATATACATATTTACTTTGATTAAATTTAGTGGGGATCAGTTGTAGAATATAATTCAAGAATAGGTGAACTGAATTGACACCTCATGAAGAAATACCAAAAAGTGATTTGTTAAATGAAAGGTAGTAATAACACAGCACCATAGCAAGGAGGCTACAGTGTTGAACTCAGGTAGTGATGGAAAAGCAAATGACTAATCCTGGGAAGTCTGGCTATGTTGTGTTCAATCCCTAGTATCCTGAAGGGGCAGAGAAGTTTATGTCTTATAAAATCTCAGAGTTCAGCCAAGGTCACATCAGAAGTAGTCACAGGATGCTTTTGATACCTCTTGTCTGGCACTTATTTGCTCCCTCATGAAGTTCTTTCCTTTACCCACAATGCTGGTGCTGCATAATGGAAATGTTTTAGACCTGCACTACCTAGGTAGTAACCCCTGTGACCATACTGGAAATCACAGGTTCCAGACCCAATAGGTTTCAGTAGAGCAAAGGAAAATGCTGGGGATTTTTTTCCATAAATGTCATTGATGGATTATTGCTGTAGGTGTCTCCTAGCTATATGGAAGACCCACTAGATTTGACCCACTATACTCTGTACCTCCAGCCACCTCCCATCCATCAAGATGTATTTGTCCCATGTCCCAGTTCTAAAATGCTTTCCTTCCACTCATTTATCTGACTAATTAACTCAGTAAAAGGCAGCCAATGAAAGAGCAGAAAGTATCAAGAAATAGGGCCTTCCCACCAAAGACATTTTTAGTCAGTTTGGTTGAAGGGTAAATATCAGAAGGGGTTTTTTTTAATTAATTTTTTAAATTTTAATTCCAGTATAGTTAACATACAGTGTTATATTAGTTTCAGGTGTACAAAATAGTGATTCAACAACTCTATACATTACTCAGTGCTCATCATAAGTGTTGCTTTTTTTTGCTTTTGTTTGAGAGAGAGAGAGAGAATGCTAGGTTGGGGCACGACAGAGAGAGAGGAGAAAGAGAATATTAAACAGGCTCCATGCTCAGACTGGAGCCTTCTATTGGGCTCAATCTCACACCACTGAGATCATCACCTGATCCAAAGTCAAGATTCAAACGCTTAACTGACTGAGCCACCCAGGCATCCCATGATAAGTGTATTCTTAATCCCCTTCACTTATTTCACCCATTCCCCCTCCTGCCTTCCCTCTGATAACCATCATTTTGGTCTCTATAATTAAGATTCTGTTTCTTGGTTTCTCTTTCCTTCTCTCTCCCTCTCTCTCTTTATTTTTCCTTTGCTCATTTGTATTGTTTCTTAAATTCCACATATAAATGAAATCATTATGGTATTTGTCTTTCTCTGACTAGTATCACAAGTTTTAAGAAAAAAATAAATCATTCAGATTAAGATGGTAAAATTCATTTAGAAATTGTGAGAAATCCTCACAACATTCTATTTGTAGGAACAAATAGATTCAGCTGGATTTCAACTTTGTTTATGTACGTATATAATCCTTAGGTATCCCAATTACTGGACGTGAAGAAAGTATTACAATTTTATAAAAGTAGACAAAAGAGTAGCAGGACAAAATAGATTCTCTAATGAAAGAAATTTTAGAAAATCTATAAAATGGAAAGATTTATATATATCCCTGGATTAATTTACTTTTCTCAAGTAGAGGCTTGTGTCTGTCTATCATGGTAGTACAATAAAAATTGTGTAACTCCATCTAGAATTATAGTAAATGTATCCCACAAATCTGCCACCAATATCTAATCTTTTCTTTAAGCTTTCTGACTAGCAGATGAGGAAATCATCTTCTTTATTTTCAGAGTTTCAGTTTCCTCTTCTCAAATGAAGATCAGACACCTGTGTGACCTCTCAATGATTTAGAACTCAGGGGACACACTGCCCACTGTCACAGGGCAATTGTGAGAGGGAAGGATGACTTTATTTTAAACATAGTTATAAAGACTAGAATGTACTGTCGTCAACATGGCATGATCTGTACCTACTTATCTCATTTATAGTTTAGAGAAATTGCCATAGTTCCACAAGTCATTGGAAAGAACTAACCCAAATTCCTTGGCTCACTTCTTAGCCATGTCACCACTGCCCTTCCAGGTGGATCTTACAGAGCCATATCAATCCGACAGTGGAAAGTGATTTCTCCAGGCACCAAATGTGGCCTGGAGAGAGAAAATGCTTCGTAGTTCTGTAAAACAATAAGAATTTATTCTATTGGGCTTCTACAAAATCCGGCTTAATCCCCACTGATAGTTATCTCAGATATCTTGCCACTATTTGTTTGTGGTCATGTTCTCCTTTTAGTTGTTGATATTCTAAATTCCTTTCAAATTTATGGACTTAAGATTTTTAAATAAAATTCTTGGGGTTAATGGAAAATAAATTTATATTTGACATATATATACACACACATGAAAGGTATTTTAATTTTTTTTTTTAGGATTCAAGGGACACTATTAGTGATGATTAAAATGAAGGCGGTTTAAGAAAATGAAGGCAGGTTTTGATAAGCAATACTAACAGAGAAATAAATTTTGACGTAAGTTGCCGACTTAGTTAGGTTGAGGTGACATAATAAGATCGAGTGCAATAAAATATTTCTAAACTGCCATCGCAAGAAAGATGAACAGGAAAAGTTACATAAGCAGGGTAAAATAGAAAATAATTATGTCAAAAAAGTAAAGTACACAAAATATGGCAAATCATAGGCCAAATTTTTCCATTTTTAAAATTAAATTTGTTTATTCTGACCAGAACTTAACAGAGCAATCTACCCTTCGGCCTCCCACCTCATTCTAAGGAAACTTAGAGAAACAACATGTTTGAGCCCAGAATTCAGGAGGAGAGAGTCTGCTGGCACCCAAGTTAACCTGAGTTGTCCAAAGACGTTTCTCTTGTTTGAGGTGGGCCCTCGACAGAGCAGGTGAGACTTATAAACCAGATATTTGTTTGTCCAATAATAAACCAAAAGATTTCTGCTAGTAAGAAGTGAAAAAGGCATTGTTATGAGCTGAATGATGTCCCTGCAAATTTGTATGTTGAAGCCCTAGTCCCCAATATCTCAGAATGTGACTGTATTTGGAATATGACTAGTGTCCTTATAAGAGGAAAGAATTAGGACATAGACACATAGAGGTAAGACCATGTGAAGACACAGAGAAGATGGCCACCGATAAGCCCCAAGCCAAGGAGAGGGGCCTCAGAGGAAACCAAACCTACCAACACCTTGATCTTGGACTTCCAGCCTCTGGACTGTGAAAAAATAAATTTCTGCTTTTTAAGCCACTCAGTCTGTGGTACTTTGTTATGGCAGCCCTGGCAAACTAAAATAGGCACCTCTCCTATATTTCTAAATCCAGTTGGTCCCTAGATTAAATCACACATGGGAGACTGGTTACAATGTGCCCTCATTACCATGGAAAGAAGAAATATCATCAAATCATGATCTGACTTCTATAGGTCTCCTGGGGCTGATCACAAGACTTTCTCATTCCAGTTCTAAACACAAGACCTTACACAGCTCAGACCTGAAGCTGCTTTCTCACTTTTCTGCTTTTAAAATGCCTAGCAAATGGAACTACTAAGTAATTAATAACAGATGGTGAACAGAGACGTAGAATAAAAGAAAAAGCTACCTCCCGGTGGCATGGTTATCAAGACCTTTTTTCCCAGATGGGTTTGTAGCAGAGGAACTACTCCAAAGAAGTAAGTGAGGAGAACTTGAAAATGTGAGCTCTATGAAACAATCAACCTCACTTCCCGGCACTGGTGTCTTTGTCAAGCAACAGGAACACCAGAATCGCCCTAATGGAACGGAACAATAACCTATTTATTCTGATATCCTGTCTCCTACTGAGATTTATGCCAGGTTCTTTTAAGGAAGGGCTAAACACCACATAAGCACCCTATTGTGTACCACTTGATGGAGTATGGAGTGGGGGCCCTTTGGAGAGTATGGGAAGGGTGGTTTTCTTCCTGAAGCATGTGGGATGTATAAACAATATCCAATCATTTGTCCTCTATTTGGAATTCTCGGGACCTTGATTAGCAGGATTTTCTGAGCTGGGAAAAATATGCTATAAACGGTGACAACTCACTATGTGCTTTACTCGTTTCAACCACCCTTTGGTTTCTCTGTGCCTTGCCTCCTCTACTCCCTAAGCCGATCACACTACCACCTTTCCTAAGCTTTTTATTTTGACCTTGGGTAAATGTTATGTATTCAATTTTCCATGCTTGCATGTGGAATACTAATAATTTCTAATAGTCTATATTGATTAAACTTATAAAAATTTATGATCTCTAAGTTTACCTGGAGAATCAAGAAGTTTCTTTTATTTATCTCTACTTGATATTTACTTTTCTGCACAACTGTTTAAAAAAAGCCGTTTTCACCCTGGAATGCTTTGAAAACCTCAAATGCAACCATGCATTTCCCACCACTTGCATTTTTTCTGGTTAGAATCTAATGTTGACTCAATGAATTTTTTTATTACACAATATTTCATATCTATCCATGAGGTTTCAAAACATACCAACAATATCCATTTCTTAACCATTTCTTTCTAGCTTATAGAAAGAAATTCAAAAGTCTCACATGTTCTCATTATATCTGGGTCCCTGGTTATCTCTATTGTTTGTAGCACTAGTGGTATGAGGCTCTTCAACTATAAAATTTGAAATCTTTTACATGGTTAAGAGCTACAAGAAGATGGATGAAAAAATCTCATGAAAAATTATTCCAAAGCAATTTTCTCTGAAAGGAATGCCCTCACTGATGTGACAATAGAGTTCACATGGAAAAATGTTCCATTAGAAGCACTTGGAAACTGGGGCATATTCAGAGTGCTCTGTAGAGCAGCCTGCAGAAATTGGATAAAAATTAGAAGAGGATAAAGTAGTAAGAGCCATTCTTATTTCATTTCAGCTTTCACTGATTCTGGCCAATCTCCCATTGTTTGGTTCTGTAAATTTGTAAAAGAACAAACTTTTATTATTTTCATTTTATGGGAGTAGTTTTATTAAACTCAATGCATGCACTGATTACAAATGCATAAAACACGAAGCAGTATCTATAACCTGAATTTTAAAATTACTCAAACTACTAAGGGAAATATCTGGAAAAGGAAATAATATATGAGATAAACAAGAAAGGGAAAAGACCAATGGGTAATCCTATTTGACTTAATCATTCATGCCAGAATCAATAGTCCTGGCCCCGGCATACTTTGCAGAAATAAATGGTGAAATAGAGTTTGTATTTAGTGATGTCAGGGAAGAAAAATCTCTCTTCCTCTACTGGTGAGGAAAAGTTTTCCTCTGCCCTTCAGAAATTCTTCTGGCTGGCTGGAGTAAGAATTAAATTGACATGAGAGAAATTAACAGAAGAAAATCAAATTTGATTTTGTATGCGTGGGAACCCCATATGCACAGAAGGTTCAAAGACAGAAAAGTATAAATAAGTATATATGCCACCTTGAGCTAAGGATTGGGCTAGGGCCCTGGGGTTTCAAATGGGAGGGAGGCAATTCCCAGAGCAATAAGAACAGATGTTGGGGAACCTGGGTGGCTCAGTGGCTGAGGGTCTGTCTTTGGCTCAGGTCATGATCCTGGGGTCCTGAGATCAAGTCCCACATCGGGCTTCCTTCAGGGAGCCTGCTTCTCCCTCTGCCTGTATCTGTGTCTCTGCCTCTCTCTCTCTCTCTCTCTCTCTCTCTCTGGCTCTCGTGAATGAATAAAATCAAATCTAAAAAAAAAGTAGAAGAAGAACAGATGTTTGGTAATTCAATGTGTGCTCCGTCATGCAGATGGGGCACTCAGCTAAAACTGATTTCTGCTAATAACTCTAATTCTGGGAAAGACTCCTCCATTTAGATTGTTCTAGATAGTTAAGGCTAGAGGCAAAGTTCCTCTTGGCTCCACAGCATCTCAGTTGCCTTTAGTTCAAAACAGTCCACGTGGCAATGTGGCACATTCTGGGGAGACTTGCCTTGAACCTCTTCATTTCTACTTTCCTAGGTTCAATGACTGGGGCCTGCAAATCAAACTAATAAAAGACGGATTAGCAAAAGAGAGAGATAAAAAATAATAACAAATAGTTGTAATTATGTACATATGCTCCAGACGTCACAAAGGAAAATGTGGCTCCAGGAGGCAGCCAGAAGACTAAGGCTTCCATTTCATCTTAGGCTTCTGTGCAGGAGAGGCAAGTTCTGGGAAGAGGAGGGTAAGAAATATATGGTAAATAAGAGTTGTCTTGCTATGCAGATTAGAGATGGTTAAGAGTTGTCTCTCTTCCTGGTACAGACACATCTCTACAAATGGAAGTTTCCTTTAGAAATGTAAATTTCCTTGCAAAGGGGAAATTTATACTTTATTTTTAGGCAGTTAGTAGGAGGTAAAGAGCTTTTCCTGTGTCTGTTGGCTCTAAATTGCCTGTAGCTCAAAATACTGTTATGCCAAAGTGACCTAATTTCGAGTGGCATATTCTGGTACCTTCAGTGATGTGTGCCATAAATAATGAATAATAATGAATAATAGTTAACAAAAGTTAGATCCATCACTTCCCACTCTTCTTGTCCATTGGAGAATGAAAAGTCTTCATCTCATCCCAGGAAAACTAAATAATTTATGAATATAATCTGCTACAACGCCTTTTATTTTATAGCAGGGTTTAGAAGAACTTTTTTATAGAGAGCCAGAGAGTAAATACAGAACCAGGATTAGGGTAAGGCAAGGGAGGCATCTAAGTTGCAAAATTTAAAGTTCTCTCAGAGTCATGTAGATACCCTGGAGCATGAGTGTCATGTAGATACCCTAAATTTGCACTGTAGATACTTCCCTCGTCTCACCCTAGTCCTGACCCTGAGTAAATCTGTTAGGGTTTGTAGATTAGAAGGTCTCCTGTAAGTACTCAAGTCTGCCATTGTAGCACCATACATTATAAACAAATGGGTGTGGCTACATTCCAGTTCAACTTTATTTACAAACACAGGCAATGGGTCAGATTTGGCCCAAGGATTATAGTTTGCTGACTCCAGTTTTATGGGAATACTTAAAATGAATATGTGTTACATTATTTGATCTGCCTATTAAGTTTCATCAGTATGTAGAAAATGTGTTATGCCAGCAAATGACACATCTATTAAAAAGCAAATTTCTGGGACAATGCTTAGGCTTACATAATCCTGGAAAGAAGATTCCAGAATTGGGACCACAAACATCATTGATTTCTGGGTATATTTTCACACATTTTAAAATTTCTTGCTTAATTGTTTGCTTCTTCTTTTTTTCTTTCTTTTTTCTTTTTTTTTTTTTTCCTTTTTTTGTTTTTTGGCTTTTACCCACCCACATCCTAGTCCACCTGTCAAAATGCTACTCATTTTTTAAAAGCTATATTTAAAAACTGCTTCCTCTATGAAACTGTCTCTCCTTGCCTCATCTCCCCAAATTCAAATTATTCATACCCTCTGTGATGATACAGCCTTTGGTTTGGAATTCTATACTAAAAAAGTCTTCAAACTTGGGTTATAATTAACTATATATGTGTCTAACCTTCACTAAAGACAATCCATCTTGAATTCACCTATTTTCTTAAATATGAAAGCATATTGTATACTTGGTGGTCTTTAAATATATATTGAAGTAAAGTGAATTGATGTTTTGCATTAATTTGTTCTTAAGCTTTTATAAAGTGCCATTCTTCAAAATCTGTCTCATGCCAGTGCACTCCAAAAGGAAGTGCCCTGAAGCCATGTGGGAAGCATGTGTGGCAGTCTCTTGGCTCCAGACCATGATCACAGCCTACACTTTATATTTTAACAAGCTGATATGCCACCCACCAGCTAATTATTACATTCTAATTTTCTAATGCTACGTAACTCATAATGAGAATACTCTAAGAGTCCAAACATGCAATCTTTTATTAGAAAAAGATAATTGTAAATGATTTTTCAAAGTTATTCAACCAAATGCTATAACATCTGGGGTTTGGCTTCATAATCTAGTGGGGCAGAGGGAGAGAAGGCCTAGATGAAACAAGAGTGATCTTTGTGGATGAATACTATACTTAGGAGCTAGATGCATGGGAGTTCTGTACATTTCTCTCTAGTTTTGTGTAGGATTCAAATTTTCCAATTTAACAAAATAGCAAATCAGCTAAAAATCAAAACCAGTTTAAAGTCTGCCTTTGTCTTTAGTAAATGCATTTTTTCTTTAGAGACCAATTCACAGAGAAACAGAAAGGAAAATAGATAGATAGATAGATAGATAGATAGATAGATAGATAGATAGATGATAGATAGACAGGGCATTTTTCAATGGTTTTGATTTTCTGGCTTTCATTTGTTTTGCCCTAATTTTTTCTAGATGTCTGTCCATTGGTCAGTGCTCATGTTCACAGCTCTGGTAGTTTTCTTACTGTCTTAGTTAAAAGCAGAGTAAAGTGGCATAATGGAAAAAAGAAACCCACTCATACTAATAGTAGCTAACAATTGAGTACACAGTATAGACAAAACATTGTTTGAAGTGCTAGTACATTTAATTTTCCTTGTATACAAACCAGTGAGTTAAATCCTGTTTATTACCCTATTTTAGAGAAAACATTATGTAACTTGACCAAGGGTACACAATTTGCAAATGGAAAATCTGGGATTCAAATGCATGCAACTGGCTTCAGAGCCCCTGCTTATAACCATTATGTCATATAATAAAAAAGGAAATGTTTGGCGGAATTTAGAGAATTTACTAAACTGAGCTAAAGTTCCCATTCTTCAGTGCCTGACCCCATTTTCCAGCTTCTAATCACAATCTCCTCCTTAAATTATAGCTTTTGCACTTTTGCAGGTACCTCCATGGATGGCTTCTTGTTAAAGACTTGAAGGTTCCTCTCAGTACTAGTCAACTTTGCTGCAGTAACAAAAACTCTAACCTTCATGGCTTACAATAGCAAATATCTATTCCTCATGTTATATCTCAACTGCAGTTTGACTGCAGTCAGGATGTACGTATGCTGTGTGTGTGTATGTGTGTTTGTGTGTTTTCATTCAGCGTGCTAGAAAGGAATAGAAACTATTATGTGAGCCATGGCTATGTTCATAGCATAGAAGAGCAAGAACTCTGAAGAAAATGTATGGTGCCTCTGAAAGTTTGTTGTGAACATGAGATACATCAAATCTTCTCATATTCCACAGTCAAACCATATCATATGGCCAAGCCCAAAGTCAGTGAGACAACATGTTTACTCTTCTTCCAGGAAGCCCAGCGATATTTATGAGAATAGGCAGGAGTGATTATTCTCTCACAAAGGAAAGAAGTATAAGTAATTATGGAAAGTGATTAAATCTGCCTCCCTTCTCCCAATATCAATTTATTTCTCCCCTTACTCTATCAATACTTTGTGATTACTGGGTAGTGATTTAACATATCCCTAGATTCCATCATTTTCCATTTCCTGGTTCAAGGTTTTTCTTTAATTATACAAACAAGATCTTTCAGTGTTAAGTCCAACTCTCTCATCTTAGAGAAAATGGGCTTCTCTTCCAAATACCAATAGATCATGAATAGGTTGCTACAAGAACACAGGACTCCTACACTGTTCTCCAGGGCATTTTTCTTTTCCTTTCTTTTTTAAAAAGATTTTATTTAGTCATTCATGAGAGACAGAGAGAGAGAGAGAGAGAGACAGAGAGAGAGAGAGAGAGAGACATAGGCAAGAGGGAGAAACAGGCTCCCTGCGGGGAGCCTGATGCAGGACTCCATCCCGGGATCCCAGGATCATGACCTCAACCAAAGGCAGATGCTCAACCACTGAGTCACCCAGGTGCCCCTGTCCAAAGCATTTTTCAAAGTTCTCCTCAGGATGATGAAATAAAAGTCTATTGGCACCCAATTTGGTGACCATGGTTACATACAAAAAGAAGGTATTATTTAAGATTACATGCAACATTAAAAAACATAAAACAGTCTTAAACACAAAGGGCTATATTTTTCTCACATGATACAAAACCCCAAAGTAGGCTGTCCTGGGATAGTAGAGTCAAAGGAACCAAGTTCCTTCTAATTTTCTACTGTATCTACATATGCAAGCTTTCTACTTCATACTTACATATCTAGCCCCATACGTGTGTTCTATGCAGGAAGAAGGCTAAAAAAACAAAGGTGAAAATATAAGCAGTATTATGCCCCCCCCTTAAATATGATAAAATAGCCTACCCAGGACCACTATCTGTGTAATTCTGCCTTTTCTCATTGGTCAAAGTTGGGTCACTGGGTCATTCTTATTTGTAAAGAAGTCTCCATCAATAGCTTTATCTTTAAGTTTCTATTTGAAAATAACTATAGAACCATGAGAAGTTGCATAAATACTGAGAGGTCCCAGTTAACCATGCTTCCTTCTATGGTAACATCTTCCATAACTGTAGCACATTATCAAAACTAAGAAACTGACAGATTACATTTGACTAAATACCCAACCCTATTAAGATTTCACCAGCTTTTTTCATGAACTGTTTTCATTTTTTTTTATGTCTGTGTATATGGTTCTGTGACATTTTATCACAGATTCATATAACTATGGTCAAAATCAAGACATAGAACAGATCCATAACACAAAGGAACTCTAGGAGATGGGTTTTTTTAACTACATACATTGCAGCCCTCCACAAAATCAGGGATCCTGCTAGGAAGGAAGAAGGGAAATGGATTTGGGGTAGGCAACAAGCGGTACCTGCCACAAAGGGTAGCTATTTTAAGGAGAGGGAGTTTTCCATGATCTTGGAGATATGAATAGATTCTATCCACCCCCATCCTTCCTCCCGACACATACACTCCTTTTGTTCTTTAGAAATCTTTCAAACAAATGCCATACAATTTGATTTATCTCATGCTAGAGAGCTATAATGATCCCATTGAGATGTGAAATTCACGGTTTCAAGAAACAGCAAATATATGTCTGAGTTCAATACCACTAAAACTACCCAAGAGACCACTGAAAGAACAAAAGGTTTTTGTTGTTATTGTTCTAATGAGAATAATTCCTTGACACAAGACCAAAAAGCAAGACGTATAGGAAAATGAAAAACTCAGAGGGTCTCAAATTGCATTGTGTTTGGACAGCCTGCTAAGAGTAAGGGTGACCTTTAAACTAGAGAGCCAACCATGATTTGTAGTTCAAGTCCAGAATTTCCTGAATGAAACACAGCAATTTGCTTACTCTGAGACCTGTGGAACATTCCAACTTGTTGGCTAACCTGAAAGTTCTTGAAGTGCCAGCAATGAGGAGAAATTAATATGAAGAAACATGTAGAGAATATGTATGTGCATAGTGGGAAAAATATATCTTCTAGAGAGTAAAAATATATATGACAAAATAGATTCATTTATTAAGTGCACTCTGAATTTGCTTTGTCAAAACAAGGGCAAGCTTGATCTGATGTGGTTGATTTGTGATTAATAAAGGCCATCTCACAACGTTCTAATGACTTGTCTAAGAGTCCTCCCTACAAATATTAGCTATTGAGCAATCTGCTGTAAGAGTTTGCTCAGACTCTGGGCAAAATGACCATAGCCCAAGTAATAAAATAACGATATGGAAAACAGTTTACCCTGCTGGTAGTGTGAAGGACGAATTCAGTCTGGGATCCTCCACTAAGAGACTTCTACCAAGTAAACGACAAACATGAGACCAGTTGTCTTCTTCCAAAACTCTGCACTTTCTTTTATTATACAGCTTACTTAAGTCCAAATTTGTGTGTTTCTCATGGTTTCTTCTGTTTGTTGGCATTTTTTTTTCATTTGTAGGCAGTTTTGCAATGGGTTCCACCATAATATTTTATTATAAGATTCTAACACAGGTAATTCACTTTTCACTTGACCTACAAAAGACTTGACCTTCAAAGTCTGAAAACTGGCACACTGATTAGTATTGAATTTTGGATATTGAGCTGTGATCTCTGGTGGCATCAAATACCTTCATGTAGGTAATAGATGTCTTTTTTTTAAGATTTTATTTATTTATTCATAGAGATTCAGGGAGAGAAAGAGAGGCAGAGACACAGGCAGAGGGAGAAGCAGGCTCTATGCAGGGAGCCCGACGTGGGACTCAATCCTGGGTCTCCAGGATCACGCCCTGGGCTGCAAGCGGAGCTAAACCGCTGCGCCACCGGGACTGCCCGGTAATAGATGTCTAAGCGCTTAATTGCCAAGTTCTGAAAGCTTGAATTCTCTTGTTCCCCAATCTATTGAAGAGAAAGTAGAGATAGCCAATCTTGAAATCAGGAAATCCTGGACTTGTTTGATGGTACAAATTAGGTTATATTGATACTAAGAAAATACTCAGTGATTAGTACTCAATGATTTCTTGGTCAAAGTCCTCAAATACAAATCTTATCCTAAAAATGTTTAAGCTTATTAATTCATCCAACAGCACCTGTGAACTAAAGAAGGAATGTGGTCACATGCAACGATGCAGTGGTACATATCCCAGATTGAACCAGAAGGGTGTATACTTGGTATGATCGATCAGAAATGACAGCAAGGATGTGAAGTCTGATCCCTTTCCCCTTGAAACTACACAGACCTCTGTGTTTGCTTGAACAATAGAATGCGGGGAAGTTATATTTTGGAACTTCTAAGGTTAGGTCTTAAGATATGAAATCTGGCTGTTCCTGAGTTCTATTCTTTTAAAGTGAGCTGGTAATCTAGTAGGTAAATACTTCTCTGAGTTTTGTGAGCTGCTCTAGCAAATTAATTGAACCTAAGAAAGGGTCATAAGAACTTCCATCTATAGCTAATGGTCAGTCAGAGCAAAGGAAATAAACTGGACTTGGTGTCAGAAGCTGCTCTTATTGGGGGAGGGGGGGGAATCAGGACTGTATCCTGAATCTGTAGGATCTGATATTACCTCCAGACAGATGGTGTCAACATTGGGTTAATTTGTGGGACACCCAGCTGGTGCCCAAGAACTGCTTCATGTGCTCCCTTGTCCACATTGGAATTGGGTATAGAACATTTTACATGGGTTAGTTCAAAGCCTGAAATAGGGCAATAACTAGCATTTGCATAGTATTTACTATTGCCAGGCACTGTAACACATGCATTTCTCCCAAAAATCAAAAATCTATGAACTAAGTATTAGTATTACCATCCTATAGAAAAATTATGTCACTAATAGGAAGAAAATCTAGGATTCAAAGCCAGGCAACGCGGCTTCAGAGTCTATGCTCTTAACACACTAAAATCACAGCACTGTTTTTAAAAAGAACTAGATTCCCTTTCTTCATATTATGTCAGGGTTATCCTAGTATGCTCCATCAATATTTTTTAGGTAGTCTATTTAGGCGGATTATTTGCTCTCCTCTGCTTCACTTTGGGCTGTGCTGATGAACTTCACAGAGGACCACACAGCCTGGTGGGATGCCATAGGTGAATGTTGAGGGATTCCACAACACAGAACCTGATTAGATTACACAATGCTCTATTTATAAGGATCCCCAGAAAAAAATGTCCTTCCTGATATGAGGGTCAGGAATAGTTACAATTGTTCTGAACAATTGGTTGGCTTTGAATAACTACTATTTGGTTTAAAAACAAATGTATGGTTCTACTACAGAGGACCTGAGATTATGCATTTTTCTATCTTCCCCTCTTCAGGCTTTATTTTAGGTCCTAATCTTTGTTCCCTTTTAGATTCTGTCCTAATTCCTTAATTTAATGTGCCTATAATTTGTGAATACTAGTATGTTTTCCTAAATACATTTTAGAGTGAGAGACAACTATCAATCAATTAATAAAATCATGAGTACAAAGACAGTTTTGAGTTCTTGTGCAAGTTACAGAATTTAACCTTGAGTATACTGATCTTAATCTGAAGTATGTGTGTGTGTACAAATTATACCATCAGTCACCCTGTTGGAAATTCCAGAATATTACTAAAAGGCAGGACCTGGGAAAATATCCCACTAAGAGAAGAGGGTCCAGAAAAGAAGAAAGAGATTTGTTGGAGACAACATCAGTGAGAATGCTCTCAGGTAAAAGAAACAAAAATACTAAACCACAAGGAGACCTGTAATTTAAGCACAGAAGCCCAAAGGCGGCCCCATATAGCTCTGCTATAATGGTGTGGAGGACTGGGGTCTGACATCCTCTTGGACTCTGCCCTGGTGGTAAGGTGGCTGCTGCCACTTCCACTTCATGTGATGACCTCCAAAGGCAGAAAATGGAGGGTAGCCGGGATGGCAAGAAAGGTCTCCTTAGATACCCTTCTGCTTTCGTCAAGGAGGAAAAGTCCTTCTTAGAAGGACTCCAGAAGACTGTCCTTCCATCTCCTTGTTCAAAACTATGTGACGGGGCTATTCCTTGCTGCAGGGAAAGCTTAGAAAGGCAACTGTGGCTTTTGAACCTTTATAGTAGAAAGCAGAAAAGCAAAATGAGGCTAGGAACAGTTGTTAAGCAGCTAGATATTGCTGCCTGCCACAAGAATTCAATAAAACAAAAAACACTGCGGATATAAAATATTTAACTGTGTTGATGGCCTGCGTAATAACCAATCAGAATAGAGGATGGCCTTGAACAGCTGGTTAGACTGTCGCCGGGGCTGCCTGGTACATATTAGTCTTGATTACATACAAATCCCCAAAAACATTAGTGAAATTCTCACAAGAATGTTCATGTCAACTTTGTAGTTCTTCCCAGGAAGGAAGGAAATAAAAGAGCTTTGTTGAATCTGGCTTTGAGGAGAAAGGTGTACTGGTTCTCAACAGTCCATGGGGACACTTTCTGATTAACTTCTTCAGGTTGGAGGGCAGGTCAAGGCCACAGGTCCCTAGAATGACCACGTGCCCTTGCCAGAGCAACTTTGTATTTGTTCTCTTTCTATACTGAGTTTAAAAAGCAGTTAGCTGCTAGCAACATGTCTGATAAACATGGGTAATTTGTTGCAGCTGTAGTGTAGGGTTTCCCAAAATGTGATCTGCATCAGAATCCCCTAGGCATGCTTGTCCAAAATTCATTTTCCTAGATCTTATTCCAGACCCATAAATTAGATATTCTGATTCATTGATTTGGGGTAGGGCCCCAAATTTCTGCATTTTAAGCAAGACCTATAACTGGAAACCTACCAAGATCCTGTATAACCAATACTGCCCTAAAAAGACACCTACTTCAGTAATTAAGGATGTGAGCAAAGATTAAGTTACAAGGATGATTATCCCTGGTTGTCTTTAATGATGATTTTTTTTTTTTTCTCTCCTAAATTCTTGTTTGACATTCAGCTCTGAAATGCTCATACAGGTTCTGAAATTACATTTCTGGTTTCTCTTGGCTTGTGTCTCTGTATGCAGTATTCATTGAAAGTGAAATATTCATTGAAAGTGTTATATATAAATCACTCCTTGGTCCCTGCCAGGAATGCTTTGTTCCTTTCATCAATGAGGCAATATTTTAGAATAATTGTTTCAAATGACTGATGTAAGCTTTCTTTTTTTTTCCAGGAGTTAAATAAAAACAGGCAAGTACAGACAAATGCAAGAATTACTTTGCAAATGGTTGAAATTCAGGTACTCTGGTATTAGATACAGCAGTGTGAGAGATTAAATTTCAAGCACAGAGACTTTCATTTCAGTATTGTTCCTGTGATTGCAAAGCATCCACAGGCATTCCTTTGCAGTAATAATTAGCCTTTCAACTCATGCAATTGTTCCTAAAACTTCAACAGAAAGGTCCCAAGAAAATTACAGTTTCTTTTTGTTTATCACAATACGAAAGGATAAACTGTAGATTAATTAAATGCTTTGCTTCTCTTTCTACGTGGCATTGATTTTTCAATTCAAAGTTAAAGCTTATGCCCTCGCACTAAAAAGCCTGTTTATGAGATCATTTTTAATCCTCTTCTGAAAAGGTTTAATTTGTAATTGAATATGCTCTCTCCTCTCCTTTCATTGTTCACAACAAACAATGCAAATGAAAATGTCTTTTATGGCATGGAAAATTGGAGATGAGAGAATTCGCACACATTAACTTTCAATGTTTTTTATAATTTCTCCAGAAATGGTATTATATTTGAATAAGTCCCCTCTCCTGTTACAATGGAAACATTGAACAAAAGAATGAGAGCACAGGTTTCTGTGGCAGAGGTAAACCCACCAGGACTCAACATGATAATACAGAGCAATGGTTTTGATTAATGACTACAATGAGTAATAATTCTGTTTAGGCTCTGTTTCCCCTGCCTTGCTTTCTCTTGGTCCCCTGCTTCCCTTTCTTCCTTCTTAATTTCAGTGACTTCTTGTCTCTTTCAATCTTTAAGAGTTGTCTGTAGAACTTCTTCAAAATAATATTTTGTATATTTTTAGAAAAATATCAAAGCAAGAAAAGAAGATGAAGAACGGAAACAGGCAATGAGCTGCAGTAAATTGTAAGTTAAAAAAGAAAAAAGAAAAAAGAAAGAAGATTCCCTAATAATGAGGTGTTCAAAGAATAAGCTGGAAATATTAGTGTGCATGCGCCCGTGCACAGAGGCATGCACACAGAGTGTGTAAAAAGCAAACTGTAAAGATAGATCTTACTTAATTTACCTTTTCCAAAAGGGTATAACCTCACCTTTCACCACAAAAATAAAGAGTCTTCTTAGTATGAAAAGATTTTATACCTTCATTTTGTCTGTCTGGTTTGGGAGTTTCGATTTGCTTCATTTCCATTTTGATTTGTATTTATATCTTAATAGAAAAAGTCAACCTGGTCCCCAATGGACCTCAAAGCCATGCTGTAGAATGGAGACCATTGATAAAAGGTAATCCCCTTTTCTCCCAGCCTGGTGGATGAGATCTGGATGGATTAAATAGATTTGGACCAAACCAACAATGTAGTCATTGATTTATGAAAGTCCCAGCTGTGAGCTTGGCATCAGACCAGAAACCGCTTTTTGGATGCCCTACCCAGGAAAGACAGCCAAGCCTCTTCTTTTCCAGCAAGGTAGAATCACGAAAGAGTCCCAAGGATCTAAAAGCTCTTGAAGTTTGGAGTTCATAAACTGGCTTGCAGATAAATGTTGTTTGGTTCATTAGGGTTTTAAATGCTTTTAAGCAATTTCTAATATTAAAAATATGTGATTTAAGGGTGCCTGGGTGGCTCAATCGGTTAAATGTCTTCCTTGGGCTCAGGTTGGGATCCTGGGATGCTGGGAGCGAGCCCCTTCTCAGCAGGGAGTCTGCTTCTCCCTCTCCCTTGGCCCCTCTTCCCCCCTGTTCTCACACAGACACTCCCTCTCAAAAAAATAAAATCTTAAAAATATATATGTGATCTAACATAGAAGAGCAAGATAACTAATCTTTTGGGGAAACTTTAAATATCCCATAACACTATACCTGCATGTGGCAGTGAATGGCAAGAACCAAGTAGGTGCTCCTCCCCTTTGAACAGAATATGGGTGCTCTGGTTTGCACAGTGAGTGCCCTGCCGTCTTTACTCACACTCTTGCCTGCCTGGCCATCTAAGTGTGTGTCTCTGGATGCAGTCCAACATCTGCACACTTCCAGATGCAGAGATGCAGTGGTAAGAATTAAAGGCCTTGACTGAACTTGCAAGCCCCCCATGGATTCAGCATACCCCTTCGTGGGGTGATGATGAGCAGAACTCAGAGGGTCAGACTCCTCTGTGTTGAGAAGGTGATGTGGTGTCATTCCAGACACAGGTGAGGGAGAGTCCCAGAGGGCAGGATGTATGAGCAGGATTCCGGGATCCCTGGGTGGCGCAGTGGTTTGGCGCTTGCCTTTGGCCCAGGGCGCGATCCTGGAGACCCGGGATCGAATCCCACATCAGGCTCCCGGTGCATGGAGCCTGCTTCTCCCTCTGCCTATGTCTCTGCCTCTCTCTCTCTCTGTGACTATCATAAATAAATAAAAAATTAAAAAAAAAATTAAAAAAAAAAATAAATAAATATGAGCAGGATTCCTTACCTGGCATGCTTCTGCTGTCTCCCAGTAAACTGTGAGTCTCATACCAGGGATTAGAGGCTTACTGTTACTGTTACTAACTACATGGTTAGTCTTATGGGAAAGGCCAGGCCCAATTCCCAGGGCCTGATTAGACATGCTACAGCTCTACCATCTAACAAAGGTTGCCCAAGAGCAGTAACATACCACAGGCAGGCCAGGGAGCAGCTGGCCCCCGTTGCAGTCAATAAGACGGATGCAGTGCCTGTAAACAATGCTAAAACAGTAATAAAATTGATTAAAAGTCAGCTTATGTTGTATTCATGCACATGCACTAGCAAATCTAAATAATGTCAGTTACCTAGAGATGTTCCTCTCTAAAAAATGTATGCTGTTAAGTTCTAAACAATTGCGGTGGTCGTAACTGAATTTTTAAAATAATATACGTAAGCAGAAATTTAGCATATTTTTATTATTTCTACATGAATCTCAGAGAGTCCTCAGTTAGACAGCCTGACCCAGAACACCTAGATCCAGGTATATATGAATTCACTTTGAGAATAAGTTAGTGACAGTTTGAAATCCTTCGGGCTGGTTTCAGGCTAAGTTCCTATGTCCAACTTCTGCTATACTATGTATTATCATATTTAAATAGTAACTTGGAAATAAATAACGATGGTCTAGTGATTGCAAAGACAAGAAACAGAACTTGAGTGACTAGTTCTGTCATTTATTGGTGTTTTAGTTTCTGTTTATAATTCTTCAACTGCAGAGACATTTGTTTAAAGCCCCTAGAATCAGTGACTTATCTTGAAGAAATGAATATATGGTTAGTTGTATTTTGGGGGATTTACTATAAAATTGAATTTTTATAATTTCTGCCAAACTTATCCTTCCATTTAAGGTATTTCATAATTATTTCCATGCCTATTGTTTAGTGTAAAAACAACCCTTGGAAATTGAAATTAATGAAGTATGTATTGTAATCAACTGTGAATGAAATCGATCGAAAACTCTAAGTACACTCTTTTTTCCAGGAATGTGTGAAGATTAATTTTGATAAAGCCATGGACAAATTTTCAGAAATTAAGCCTCAAAAATGAACTGTAATGTTGTTATTCATAACTGTGAGTGAACGATATAATGGTATACATTCTCTTCTTTGTTCAAAGAGTACATTAATGTGATTCAAAAATATTAATCCATAACTCTGTGTTTCTTTTCAAACCATCGTTGTTATGAATCTTTTTCCTTCAGAATATACTGAAAATTTTATCTAGTAAAGAAAGGTTAAGTAGGATAAATTTAATTTTATCTAGTAAAGAAAGGTTAAATAGGATAAAGCTCCAAATCCTGTTAAAATAGGATAAGCTCCAGGTGACAATTATGCTTGATCTTTCTTTCACCTTGTGAAGTACCATGTTCTGCCTTTATCCCAAACTAGATTCTCAGAATTTATCAGATATAGGTAGCAGATTTTCACCTGGCCCACATCTTGACAAATTTAGTGGCAACTTATTATTGATAATAGAATTCTCTGCACTGTGATATTTTCCCAGAGGTCCCACTCCTGGAGAGTTAGAGTTATTTGCTCCTCAGCTGATCCCATAGCACTTTGCCCACAAACAAATATGTCATAAATAAATGTTTACAGCATTGTCTCCCCCAATAGGCATGAGTTCCTATAATACAGGGAATGTTCATTACTATTAGTATATATTATATATATTATTTATATTATATTACATATTAGTATTCCTACTATATTTCAGGTGCCTATAAACACCACTGGATGGTTGGATGGTTGGATGGATGGATGGATGGATGGATGGATGGATGAGTGGATAGGTGAATGGACGGTGCTCTCATCTGAGAACAACGCTTTGTGATTACATGAGATATACATTTCTACTAAATTAAGCAGATACATTTTAAGGAAGCCATACATTTTCTTTAAGAGCTATCCTTAATATAAGATAGACTTTAAAACTACACCTCACTGTGTTAAGTATCAGTAAATCTGAATGAAATCTTTGGAATCCTTCAATAGACAATAGCCATCAATGATATCATGACAGGGTAGTGTAATAGTTTCTCAAACTTCAACTTCACTACACACCACTTCATATTTTTGCCTAAGCCATTTTATTCATGTGATTATTTTGTAAATATTTTAATTTTATATGCTTTTTAAAATGTAAATAAATACCTTAACATTATAAGAAATAACATCTGTGAATATTCGAACTTAATGTGTTTATATTATTTTTCTAATGTGCACTAAAATCAACACATAAATATTGCAATGTATTATGTCTATCCTAGAACTCTCTGAAATCACTTTGTAAATACCATAGGAAACACTGACACAGTGGCATTAACATAGATTTGGGGAGAAGATAAATGGGCACTCAAGCCAGAGCTTTGCCATTGTCAAGGTAACTTAACCTCCTTAAAAGTCAATTCTTCATGTAAATATAAAGATATGGAAACTGACTTCAGGGAATTGTATGAAATGAAATAACATATGCAAAGCCCCTAACTGGAGCCTTCCATAGGTAATTTAGATACTCAGTCATAGCTGTTCAATCACACTCACGCCCCACAGAACTAAAGTGACCCAATTTTATGCAAAGTAAACATCAGTCATAACAATCCCATTGAATACAAATAAATAGGAACAATATAAAAATAAAGCTGGGTGACTCTTTGGGAGCAAGCATACGGAATAGAGAATTCACAGGCACTGCTTCTATTGGCTACCCACCATCTTAGCAACACCACATGGCTCTCTGGGCCCTTATCTAATAAAATTGAGGGAGTAAATTCTTTTTCCATCTAAAAAATTACTAGATGAAATGCTCACTGTTTCACACACTATTCCTTTGCTTTCTTGTTCTCTCTCATAACTGTTTATATTCTTATTGTGGGACCCTATGTAGAGCAAAGTGCACTGTGAAAGAATAAAGACCTTCCACTGGGGTTTCAAGAATGCATTTTTCAAGTTCAAACAAGTTTTGACTTCAGGTCCCTTAACCCCTCTCCTATTGAACCATCAACCCAGGCCCTTATCAGGGCCTTCTTTTCTCCCCCTCCCTCTTTCACACAGGTACACCAACTTGCTTTTATTTATTCTTATCTTGTTGAGGGACTTGCACTCTTAGAGAGAAAGTAGGTTCAAATCAAGAGCAGAAATCAATAGCTTGAAGAGTGGACAGGAATTTTAGTTTACATTTTTTTTCCCAGGGAGAGAAAAGTGCTTAGAGTTTTGATTGTATGGTACAGGCTTCCAAAGCATTTAATTAAGATGTCTGAGGCAGATAATAACAAATGTGAGGGATTCAGCTCCCCAAATGAGCATCTTGCAGACAGCCTGGAAACAAATAAGCACTGAAGCAGGAGTACATGTTTCTCCTTCTGATGCTTCATCCTGTGGACTCAGCAGGCTGGCCACACACACATGTGCCCTCCCTCAGAGGTCAGCTTGGTGGTGGTTAGAAACAACAAAGGTTCTGTCTACCCTGAGTTCCAATCCTAGATCTACCATTATCAATGGTAGGACTAACATTTACTGAGGTTCTTTCTTAGTTTCCATCTATAAAAAATGGGCTTATATATATAGTTATAGGAGTTCGTGGAAACCAAATGAGAAACTGTTCTGATTATTTGTTACTACATAACACACCACTCCAGAACGCAGTGGTGTATCAATGACTATGTTATTTGGCTTATGAATTGTATGGTTAGGAAATAGGGTATGGCCAATATGGCTTGTCTGTGCTGCACTGTCTGGAACCTCAGCTGGGAAGGCTCAAATGGCTAGAGTTGACTTGAATGGATGGCACTGTAACTACCTAAAGAGCTCTTCACTTACATGTCTGGTGCCAGAGCTGAGATGACTCAAATGACTAAGCTCACTGGCATCCCTCTTGATGTAGCCTTGAGGCCTCTCCCTGTGATTTCTTCTCAAGACTTTACCATCATGGTAACCACAGGGTGATCAGATTTCTTACATGATAGCCCAGAATTTCAACAGCAAATGTCCCAGCAAACAAGGTGGAAGCTAAATGGAAGCTAAACCTAGCACACATAGGTCCTATATTTGGTACTTAAATGTCTACACTTAAAAGTATCAGGCTCGGGAACCCTGGGTGGCGCAGCAGTTTAGCACCTGCCTTTGGCCCAGGGCGCGATCCTGGAGACCCGGGATCGAATCCCACGTCGGGCATGGGAGCATGGAGCCTGCTTCTCCCTCTGCCTATGTCTCTGCCTCTCTCTCTCTCTCTCTCTCTCTGTGACTATCATAAATAAATTAAAAAAAAATTTAAAAAAAAAGTATCAGGCACAGTGCCTGGAACATTATTGGAGCCATAGAAATGTTCTAGAACAGAAGGCCGCCAAATCAATTTCCTATTGAAATAAAGAGATCATAAAATATGTGAGCATATTCTTCACAGGACTTTTATATTCATTAGTTCATTATGTCATATTATCTCTATCTAAGGAGGAAAAATGTATACATATTTTTTATTATGGAAATAAAGTGAAATTCAGAGAAGTCAGTTCCCTAGGATCACACAACTAGTAAACAGGATAGGTGGGAACAAAACCCAAGATATCTAATTCATGTTGCAATCTGTTTTACTCTGTAGAGTGAATGGGAATAAATGTACTCAAACACATAAGTGTACAGTTATACAGTTTATTTACATGATAGAGATCTGGTAATCATTGACAATTTCAGTTCATCTACAGTTTAATGATAACTATATATATATATTATATATATACACACAGGTACATATATACATAATAACAATATATTAATATAATTACAATAATAATGTATAATATTACAATGTATAAATTTTCCTTTCTATCTGTTTCTTTTACTAACTTGTTAGGAACATAAGTTGCAATGGCTCCCATTTGTACCATGTGACACTAAGTTCTGTGAAAATATTCTTGGTTGAATCCTCTCCTTTTTGTGTCATAAGAGAGAAAAGTCCCTGAAAAGACCACTTTCCTAGAAGCCATTAACAGTTACTTACATTTTAACAGAAACCAATCTCTCAGGCTTTCTCTCAGAGGGAGTTGTATACCGGGAGGCTGCTGCACCATCATCTATCTATTCCACTTCTTGGGTGGGCCGTGACCGCAGATCAGGTGTAAATCCGATTGGTCTCAATGTAATATCCCACTCTTTTTGCTAATGAAAGAGTCAGGAATGATCCTGTGATTATATTTTGGCCAATAAACAATAAGCAAAAATCGCTGGGTGCTTCTGGGACTCTTCCTAATTCCTTTGTGAGGTTCATACAGATTCTAGTCCTCTGACTACTCAGGAATATGAATTGAAAAGTAGGTTTCCCCAGGAGTTGCTAGCAGCCATCATGAGACAATAAGACAAATGCTGAAGACAAAATCCATACATAGAGGAGAATATAACCAAGAGAAGCAGAGAAAAATCAACCAGTTGTTGCTGTGGGTACCCTGCCCTTGCCCTGTACTTTACCCTACTGACATATGCCACTGCCAGGAGTGTTGGCTGCAAAGAGCTAACAGCTACTCTTTTCTCCTGAGAATTACTCTCTAGGGATGAGATGCCCAACTGTCCCCTCCTAAAAGTCATGCACCCCTTCCATCCTTAAAATAACCTACAGCAAATGACTGACTAGCACAGGGATACAAAAGGGTACCTTCTTAACTCACAGTAAGACTAGCTTTGTGGTACAATCCCTGCTCCGGAGAGAGCTCCCTTAACAACCAGGCAAAAGCCAATCCCGCTGATATCATGTCTCTGCTTAGCTCCTTTCCCTGCCTCTTTATTGACTCACCCCCTTTTCTCCTGGGAGTTCTTTCCATAAACCACATGGACTCAAATGGTTGTTTCACATTCTCTTCCCTTGGAATCCAACCCAAGACAGTGCCTGGAAGCATGATGAAACCATCCCAGGCACCTACCCTTTCTCTGTTCTTTCAATGGTGTGAACCAGCGTAAGTCCTTGTATTTGAAGATGGTATGAATAAGGTCTTTCTGCCACTTGTAGCTGAAACTTCCTGAGTTCTGACATGGAGGCAGATGGACTTTACTGGGAAATCTGGGTCAGGAAGACACACAGCAAGAGCTGCTACTTAAAGGTCAGGTTTTAATGGCTGCTAGAAGACCTAGAGCAAAGTGGTCTTGGACTCAGGAAATGACCAAGATGTTTCTGGGATAATAGTTATTGAGGATATGCTGAATATATGAGGTCTTATTTGTATATGCTAGGAAGTTAAGCCAGATCAGTGAGATTCATTTCCACCAATGAAATTGTAATGACCATTGAGACATTGTGGAGGTGAGGGGAGGGGGAGAACAGTTGGGTCAAATAGCCAAATATCTTCACCACCACCTTACATTACAATAGAGAAACAACTTAATCCTAAAGGGGATTTTCTGAGAAATGTATCCTTGGAATTGACCTTGATTTTAGAAAACCACAAGACCCTTGTCCCCATCTCCAGGATATAACTAGGCATATATCTCCCAGATTATAGGCTTGTGCTGACCTATACAGTAGCCATTTGTTACATGTGACTATTGAACACTTAACATGTGGTTTAAACTGACATGTATGATAAACGTAAAATACATAATTAAAATCAAAGACTTAGTGCAAAAAATATATAAATTATCTCATTAATTTTTATTGTTATGTGTTGAAATTATAATAGTTTAGGTCTATTAGGTTAAACAACGCATATTATTAAGATGAATCTTACCTGTTTCCTTTTATATTTATTATTGTGGCTACTAGAATATTAAAGTACAAACTTGGCTTATATCAAATCTCTGGTAGTACTTATCTGAACAGTTTAAGTCACAGGGCTATGTCATACTAACAACATAGAAACTAGGCCTACAGCAACATGCCAAAAATTCCTTAAGGGAAGCAGCTTGAATTTATAGCTAATATTAGTATGAAAACATGACTAACAAGACAACTTAAAACTAAACATCCAGGATATCCAGTGAAGTTTAAGTCACCATATGCTCAAGCCAGTGTTTTACAAAATGTCATTCAACAATTATAACTGCTTAATTTTTCTTTCCAGAATAAAAATGGCTAAAATGACATTACAGCACAATGTGGAACCAAATTAAAGGGCTTTTGCTGACAAACTTACAAGAAATTCCCAGAAGACATTGATGGAGATGTGAAAGAGGCAAATTTACAACAAATGACAATGTGGGAAGGTGTGTAGTTGCAGAAAAATACTTGTCTCCACTTACGCTATTTAGTAAATTCTTCTGTGATACAGAGATTCATGAAAAGATACATTTTGGGAAACTGGTGAGGGACAGATGTACAACAGATGATGCATTATTTAAATATTTTAGAGAGGAACTGTGGCTGTTTTGACTAGAAAAAATAAAATTCTAAATCCAATTGGCAGGAATAGTATTTTTTCCTTCTGTAGTATCTTTTGGTGTGGTAGTGTATCCAGCTAAAGAACTACATTCCCTAGCATCCTTTGCAAGTACATATCTATGGTCAAGGGCCTACACTCTGGATAATTAGATGAAGTTGTTGGATGGAACTTCTGAGAAGTTTCCTTGAAAGTGAGAACAGAATGCTAGAATACAACCCTTTTGAGCTTGTCCTTCCTTTTATTCCTTCTTTGGTTCCAATCTGATGGCTAGAGCCCCAGTTGCCATCTTGTCACTATGAAGATAGAAGCCATAAAAGGGATATGGGAGCAGAAAGACAGAAAAAGCATAAGACACTGTAGAGCCACCATGCTAGCCCTGGTAGGGCAGCCTTAGGGCATATTCTGTGTGAGAGAAAATTGGTTTTTTTTTTTCACATTTTTTCTAACTGATAAAGATAACTAAAATTTTTTGGAGGTTGTTGGCCTATGAAAGAAGATAGTATGTTCCAGATTGGTGCTGGGGAATGAATAGCGGATGGAAAGTAAACCAGGCCATGGAAGGATAGGAGAGGGCTTGGGGGGAAGGAAGACTCTCTTTTAGAACTGCATCAATCTCCATTAAGGGAATAATCAAATCTGACCACACAGAGGGGCTCTTCCTTATGTAAGTTCCTTGGGGACACCCTAGAGCTGTCTTGACAAAGTAAAACTCCTTCATCATAAGGCCAGGCTACCTCTGGTCTCATTACCTGCCATTCACTTTATTTATTTATTTATTTATTTATTTATTTATTTATTTATTTATTTATTATATCTCTATATATCTCTGTCATTCCTTTTGAAGACTTGCTCAAACATTAATTCTTTTTTTTAAAAGATATTTATTTATTTATTCATGAGAGACATACAGAGGGGAGAGAGAAAGAGAGAGAGAGAGAGAGGCAGAGACATAGGCAGAGGGAGAAGCAGGCTCTGTGCAAGGACCCTGATGAGGGACTCGATTCTGGGTGTCCAGGATCAGGCCCTGGGCTGAAGGCGGCACTAAACCACTGAGCCACCAGGGCTGTCCCTCAAACATTAATTCTTTATCGAGAGCAAAGTCAAGTGGAAGACTCAGAGAGATAAAAGCAGATAAAAGTAGACAGTTGGCATTAAAGTCATTTTAGCTACTTGTGAACAAGACCAAGTAGTCATATTACTGACCCATGGTTAAATTTTGATTGTGAAAGATTATGAAGCTCTCTTAAGAAGAGAGCCAAGTTTTCATCAAGACAAAGAGAAGAGTCCATTTGTTTCACAGCACTGTGCTGCTAACTTCAATAATAGTCCTATGGCTGTTGAACTCTTTCAACATAACAGCCAAAGAGTGGCTTTTGTCCCTTTTAAATACCTATTCCCTGTCTGCAAGCTTTATATAGGGATTTCACTTTTAGAACAGAATATTCAAGTAGCATCTCCACTGCTTCCCCCAACAAATCTCTAAATTTTTCCAAAGGCAGATTCCCCAAATAAACAGAATTTCAGGATTCTTAAACTCTTTATAAGCTCTTACCAGAAATTTTTACCAGGTTTCAGTAATTCCTTCAACAAATACAACATCAAGATCTTAAAACTTCAAATTTCTGCCTTCATCAGGAAAAAAACCCTCATAATTATAAATGCATGTGTGTGGATATGTTTGTGTGTGTATATACAAATGCAAGAGGTAAAAGAATAGATTTCCTCACAAATATTTTATTTCTGAGGAAAGGAATAGAGCTCCCAGGATTATTGGATTTAAGTTTCTGCCATAGGTAGGAGAGTCGTGATTTCTGGATCCCAGCCTTATCTGCAATGAAACACTAATCTTATTTCTCTTTATTATGAAGGATTTGTATTTATGCCCAAATCATGATTTGACGGTACCCAAAGGAGAATTAATTGTACAGAGATAAAATTTCATTTTTCTTTTTTTAGGTTAATATTCACACTTCACTTCCCAAAATTCTTAAATGGTTTATAACTAAGCAATACAAAATTAGATATAGAATTATAATACTTCAATACTGTAACTGAAAAGGAGCACAAGTAATAAATGCTATTATTATAGCTGGGTAATGCAGACTAGAGTCTATATTTACACAATTTGCAATGTGATCTTTTATTTGGAATAAGTTTTAATTTAAAATGTAATTAAGATTATATCAGTAAGGACTCTTTATATTGTAGCAATAGAAAGCCCAACTCAAATATAATGAAAGAATGTATTGACTCACAAGATTGGGAAGTTCAGAATTAAGGCAGGTTTTACATTTGGTTTGACCCGAAGACTCACAGTATCATCAGCTCTCATTTTTCTGCAATCCTTTCAGCTTTTCCCTCCTTTGTGCTTATATCTCATCCTTAGGCTGGCTTCCCTCATGGTAAGAAGATGGCTGCCAGTGGTTTCCCAGAGGCTGCCAGAGCTCCCTCCTCACTTCTTCCCTCCCTTTAACCCCAAACCAAGAGTTAAAAGTGTTAAGCTTCACATTGTATCATCCTTTATCATATTATGATCTTAAAACTGTAAATGTCACAAGGAAGTTAGAATTATCTTGATTGACTGGGCCAATTGGAAGAAAGTTCAGGAAGGAAAAGTTATGTGGAGCTGGAGGTGGAGATGAGCATGGGCCAGATAGATTTGGGAAAACAACCAAAATGCTCACTAAACTAAATTTGGTTAGTGTATGAAAGGAGCTTAATACAGTGTGTAGTATGTGCAAAAGCTCAATAAATAGTTTTTAATGTTGCTATCTACAGAAGACTAGTGTGATTTGGAAAAATTCCCATAGGATGTGTTACTCTGAGTGTTGACGACAGAGGCAATTCAAAATTACCTAGAAGACAAATGACAAAGGAAGGAAGGAGGCCAGAGGTTGTGAGGCAGGAAATGGTAGACAATTAAGAAGATACTAAGGACTTGGTTTCTAGTTGGATCAGGAGTCCAGAAAGACTGAAATTTCTGGTGTGATATAATCAATATCTGTGGATAGAAGTGTCATTTGCTAGGACAAGAATACAAGGGAAGTGTCTGGTTTGATTGCAAGGGCAGAGGTGCCAAGTTCAGGGATGGGAATTATGAGTTTAAGGTGTCTTCACAACATTCCAACATAGATTTAATTGTAGCATAGTCTGCTACTATTTTAGTAGTATGTCATTCATTTATTCAACAAATGTTTCTTATACACCTACTGTAGACTTGGGATTAAGCTCAACTCATTAAAATCATTCTGTTATGTAATCTTCCAAACACTGCTGCAAGATAGTTGTCCAGTGATCTCCAACCATTGTTTTTGAAGCCAATTTTGGAATCCATTCACTGGTGTATCACTGATAGTTAATTACATAGTTGGCAACAGCATCCTCAAATGCAAAAGCCACATGGTGCATGTTAACTCAGGAGTGAGGTTTTCTCTCGTTATCGTTAGAATCAGACCTGCATACTCATTAACTATTTCTCATTTATATACACTAAAGAGCCTGAAAATTAAATGCTTGAAAATGCACTGAGTGCAATAGACTAAATATCACATTCAAATACCTGCAAAGAAAAGCTTAAAGTTGGTGCTGTTTTGATAATAAATTATATATATATATGTATATATATATATATCACATATTTCATACACATCATCACACTTGATTCACAAGGAAACATAGAGAGTGAGACATGACTCTTTTAATTAAACTTTTATTTTAAGATAATTACAGATGCACATGCAGATATAAGAAATTATACAGAGAGATTCCATGTGTTCTAGATCCTGCTTTCTATCAATGGTAACATTGCAAAACGATAGTACAATATTTCAATCATGATATTGACACTGATGCAGCCAAGATACAGAATATTTGTATCACCCCTTATGCTGCTTCTTTATTAGCCACACCCACTCCCTACTGCCTTATACTCTCCTGAACACCTGGCAACAGCTTAGTCTGTTCTCCATTCTTCTATTTTTGTTATTTTAGGAATGTTCCATGGATGGAGGCATATAGTAGTATATAACTCTTTGCAACAAGCTTTACTTATTGGTGTAATTCTCTAGATATGCATCCTGGTTATTAAATGCACCAGTAGTTCATTCCTTTCTATTGCTGAGTACTAGTCCATGGTATTGATGTATCACAATTTAGTTAATCATTCACCTGTTGAAAGATATCTGTTATTTCCACTTTGGGGCTATTATGAGTAAATCTACTATAAACGTTCTTGTCCATTTTTCTTTGTGAACAAACATCTTCATTTTTATAGGATCAATGTCCAGAAGTGGCATTGCTCAGTGATCCAGTAGTTGCATATTTAGTTATTTAAGAAACTGCCAAATTGTTTTCCAAAGTGATCTTGCCATTTCACATCCCCACTGGTAATGTAAGAGTGATCCAATTCCTCTATGTCCACACCAGCACGTGGTGGTGTCCTTATTTATTATTTTAGCTATAGTCATAGGTATATAATGATATCTCATTGTGGCTTTAATCTACAATTCCCTGATGGCTACGGGTATTGACCATCTCTTTATGCCCTTATTTGCCATCTGTAGGTCTTTCTTGGTGAAATGTCTTCTCATTTTTTTTGCCCATGTCCTAAATGCTTTGTACTGTTGAGTTTTGAGAATTCTTTATATATTATAGATAGTTGTTCTTTATCAGGTATGTGGAAAATATTTTTACTCACCTGTAGCTTGTCTGTTCATTTTCTTAATGGGTCTTTCATAGAGTAGTCATTTTAAATTTAACGAAGACTAAATTATCAATTTTTTTTTATGGCTGTGTCTTTGTTCTCAAGACTAAGAACTCTAGACCAGAGCCAGATCTCAAAGATTTTTCCTCCTATGCTTACTTTTTTAAACTTCTTATAGTTTTAGTTTCTACGTGTAAGTCTGTGATCCATTTTGAATTAGTTTTCTATAAAATAGGAGAGTTGGGTTGCAGTTTTTGTTATTTGGTTTGGTTTGGTTTTTTACAAATGGAAGTCTACTTGTTTTAGTATCAAATTTTGAAGTCTTTCTTCCCTCCATTGAATTGCTTTTGTATCTTTGCCAAGCATCACTTGAGCATATTTAATAGGGTTTATTTTGGTTTTGTTTCACTGATCTATGTGTCTCTCTGCCACCACCACACAGTCTTGATTATTTACTGTAACTTGAACTCAGATAGACTGAGTCCTCTCACTTTATCATTCTTTTTCAAAATTGGTTTATTTTTTTGTAAAGATTTCATTTATTTATTCATGAGAGCTACAGAGAGAGAGGCAGAGACACAGGCAGAGGCAGAAGCAGGATCCATTCAGGGAGCCCCATGTGGGGCTTGATCCTGGGACTCCAGGATCACACCCTAGACCGAAGGCAGGCACTAAGCTGCTGAGCCACCCAGGCGTCCCTCAAAATTGGTTTAGCTATTCAAGTTCCTTTGCCTTTCCATGTACATTTTAGAACAATTCTCTTCTTTTAGAATATTTTTCTTAAGTCAACAAAAATCATGTTAGTATTTTGATTGGAATTGATTGAGAATTGTATATCAATTTAAAGAGAATTGACATCTTTACTATTTTCAGTAGACTCAGTGGATCTGGTTATGTCTCTCCATGTATTTTAGGCTCTGCTGATTTTTTTCATTGATGTATGTTTTTCAGCATACAAATTCTATACATGTTTTGTTAAATTTACATCTATGTGCTTCATTTTTGAGCTATATAGCTGGCATTGTAGTTTTCATTTCAGTGTCCAAATGTTCATTGCTAGTATATAGAAATACAAGCAATAATTATATGTTTACCTTATATCTTGTGACTTTGTTGAACTTACTATTTCTAGGGAATGTCTTTGTAGATTTGTTGGAATTTTCTATGTAGATAATCATGTCATCTGAAAATAGGGACAGTAGTTTCTATTTTTCTATTCTAATCTACTGATACATTCCTCTGTCATCTTTAATCTGCTGAAGAGCCCATTGAATAAACTTTTTATTTCAGTTTTTATATTTTTGAGTTCTAAATTTCCATGTAATTCTTCTTTAATTTTATCTTTCTTTGCTGAGTTTTTCTATGTTTTCATTTATTTTTAGGCATATCCCCAGTGGCTTATTAAAGCATTTTTATCATAGCTACTTTAAAATCTTTGATAGATAATTATAATATTACTATTATTCTAGTATTGGCATTTATTGATTCTCTTTTTTGATTCAGTTTGGGATCTTCCTGGTTCTTGGTATGAGTGACATCCTACGGAAACCAGGACTTTTTAAATTATGATTCGAAACTCTGGATCTTATTTAAATCTTCTGTTTAGGGTTTTTGGTGTGTGTGTGTGTGTGTGTGTGTGTGTGTGTGTGTGCATGCATGTACTTTGTTTTCAATACTGCTCCAGTAGCTTGAGGGACACCATACTGTTACTGACAGCTACAAGTCAGAGTCCACGCTGCCCAACTGACCTCCCCTGACACCCGATTCTGGGGTGGGGAGATTCTCATTGCTGGGGGCAGGTGGGAGTTCTAGCTCTGATGTGGTATCTATTGACATGATGGTAGAAGTGGCTGGCTGTTTTACTCTTGGGTGATAGTAAAAGTCCTGAATCTCCAGGAGTTCTCCTCTGGCACCACCCCATTGGGGAGGTGTAGAGACACCTTATTACTGCAGGATAGGGTAGAAGCCCAGGCTCTCTACATGGTCTCCACTGACTGCACAGAAGCAGGAAGGAGCAGAATGGGGCTCTCTACACGATGAAGAGAGCCTTCTTGGCCTTCTCGAACACATCTTGGTGGGGGTATTAGGGTCCTTCATTCCAACTTCACAAGCGTGGGAATCTAAGTTTCCCATTTGGTTTTTGCTAGCAAGAATGGAGGTGGAGCCATAATATTTTATGTGGTATTTTGCTGGAGTATAGCAGTTACTGTCTAAAATTTTTCTGTTTTCATAGATTGCCTCTTTTCTAGTCTTTTGGCTAAAGAAAGGAGGCTTTGGTTGGGGGTTTTTGTTTTATTTGTTGTTGTTGTTTGTCTTACCTATTAATGATTCCATGTTGTTGGCTTCTTTAAGCTCCAAGTATAAGCTTTAATGAGGGGGTGGGGTTAGGAGGAGGGGAGGCAGGAATTGTGAAATTCACCACCATGTGATTCCTCAGTTCAAAATCCCTAGCTGGTCTTACTTCTCTCCACCTTTCATGGTCTTCCTATGTTTTCTTACATATAGTGTCCAAGGTTTTTAGTAGTACTTAGCAAGGAGGAATAGGGAAAAGTGGATCTGTGCCATCTTCTTCAAAGTGGAAGTCTGATGTTATTATCAACTTGACTTTAAACTTAAAATCAATCAGGCTCAGAAATGTTGGATAAACTGCTCAGAGTCTCCCAGTTAGGAGGTGAAAGATCAGCAAATGGGTCAAGAATAAGGACTCTAGAATGAGATGGGTTGGGTCCAGTTCCCAGATCTATCACTCATTCTAAATATTATTAGTGCATTTTTTTTAAATCACAAATCCATTTGAAAGTCGGATGAAAGCTATGATCTCCCCTTCTGAAAAACACATTTATATAAATACATACAAAATTTTGCACATCGTGGAAAATTCCATGTATTCCAGATTAGGATTTCTGGTTTTGGAGAAAAGTATGCTGTAGGCTTACATTTGAGAAGAGAGAGGCCACATTTATGAGGCAGCAGCAAAAAAATCACATTCTAAAAGGTCATTCACTGGTTCAAGAACTGACCTCAGGATCCTAATGATCAGATGTCATGTAGTAAGGAGAGAGCAACCCTGAGGGCATGATGGGAATGCCAAGAACAGGAGTTAAGCTGAATGGCATCCCCCTCCCCTCCTCTCACCAGGATTTTTCTGTCTACTCCATACTCCAACTCTTTCAGGGATGACTATTCTGGACAGGCAGTCCCACAGTATGTGTGAAGCTACTGTCCACTGGTTTTCATTCACCCTGCTTCATGGGCTGTAGCCATGCTCCCAGGGCACTCTGGCTCCAGGACACTTCTAGCCCCTTCTGGATAGGAAGCAAGTGACAGTGCTTGGACTTTGAGGGTGGACTTAGGCATATCAGTATATCCTCTATTAGGGGCAGAGGTGAGAGCCCGGTGTAGAGATGTGTAGGTTAGCAAAAAAGAGAGGTTTAAGAAGTCTCTGAGGAAGAGAAGAAAGAAGTCCGGTAGCCAATCTGTTTTGGCTTTTACTAGCTATGCAGCCTTGGGCTAGTCACTGATGACTTGGAATGTCGCTTTCATCATCTGCAAAATGGAGTTAATAATTCCTGCCCTGTCTACATACATCTCATGGTTTCCATGAGACGCAAATAAGATTGTGTGTGCAGAGACTCTTGTAAATTGGAAAATGCTTCACCAATATTATTTTTAGGTCTGACTAGAGATTGTACACTTCACCCAGAAGTATAATTCTATGTGCAGAATTGTTATTTTTCTGTAAAAGACATTTACATTAAAGATATGATTTGAAAACCCATAAAAGTTCTATGGTAAAACCATGATCTAGTTTTCTTTACTTAGAGAAAAATGTCCTAGGGAATACGGGTATTCTCCATAAAAGAAGCAAATATATTTCATGAGAGCAGATGGCTGAGATGAAAAAAAAAAACAAGTAGAACATAATAAAAGGTGTCTATAAAATCAGTCAAATAAAACATTAAGTGTTGGGAAAATAGCCCAATGTTTTAATTGTCTTTCAAGAGTTTATTTTGTGTAGGGAGGCAAAATGATAATGATAAATTTCAAAGGCAGCCGCTCTGAACTACTTCCTGTGGAATCCTAAAGAACTGGGAACATTCTGATAGCCTTTAGGTGAGGAATGACTGCACGCACGGAGCAGATGGTTTCATGTTATTATGACTTGGAGATAAGCATTTACTATGGCAATTCTAAACAAGAACCAGTACGTCTATTGTCAACTTCAGGAAGGAGGCAACCCTTTGAAATGCCTGAAGGCACAAGTGGCACATGCTTTTCCAATGATTCAGTGAGTTAATAATTAATAACCTCTCGAGACTTTCGCAAATGATTATGCAAGAGCACATATCGCACTGTGAATTCTTCACCCTTGATACACTAAAGCATAAGTGTTGTGCTACCAAATATTCTTTGCAATCATCCTTAGCAGTTAATCTAAAGCTTCTGCGTTTATAGAACTGCTGTGAACAGACTCAAGTCATTTTGTCATTGCCAAATATTTGTTTGTGTTTGGTAGAAAGGAGAACTCAGAGATGGGTTGAGAACTTGAGGTCTCCCCAGTTCCTTGCTACCGGTAACAGTTAACAATGGAAGTAAGTCTCAGCTTGAATTCATCTACGCATACATATATTTGTTAAGCAAACCAATGTTGATCTCCTCTGAGGAAAGCTTAAGACTCTGCTCTGTGTCCTTTCACACACCCTGAAAGTATTTGGCAGGAAATAGTCACTCCAGGAAAATGTGACCATTTTTTTTAGCAGTAGGGTTCAATTAATCTGAGGTCAAGGGTCAGAATCTCCCCAAAGTGTCCAAATACAGGGTACTGGGTTAGGCCTAGGGCTCCCTTCTTTCAGTTAATTTACATATGTTGAGCTGCAATCATTTCACTAGTGAAAATTCATTTCTAACCTCCATTATGACACTTAACAAACTTGGAATTGATCTAAGATGGGTGCTGTCTTTTGATAAGAGCTTCCTAGATGCTACCATTACTCTCATGCTATTTATCTTTGACTAGGGTACAAAAGTTTCACTAGAAAATCTCAAATATTCATTGAATTTAATTAGCACACATGCATATTACATGTTCTAAGATGTGCAATACCACGGGATCAAAGTACAAATTAAATGTAGCTTTTAATATGGCTATATCATTATTTTTCTGAAACCAACTAAATAAATCCACCTTAAGGTATAATTTTTTAAGTCAATGAACCAGTGTTGTTAAGTGATTTTGTACTTTTGTGAAATGAACAATTAAAACAGTTTGTTGTAATTAAAGCAATAATTTACGTTTGATTAAGTGTCTAACTTTCAAGTCTTATAATTTGGTGAACAGCTACTTATTCAACTGAATGATTTTGGAGCTGAGAAAATAATGTTAAAACGAGACTGAAGTTATCCAGCATTTCTGCAATTTAATTGCGATTTTCTTTTTTTTTTTTTTAAACTTAAAAATTAGCCATGAACACTTACCAGGATGAAACTGATTAATGTAACTATCAAAATAAATCTTCATAAATCTTCTTAGGGTGCCTGGGTGGCTCAGTTGGTTAAGCGTCTGCCTTAGGCTCAGATCATGATCCTGGGGTCCTAGGATGGAACCCCCTGTCTGCCTCGCTGCTCAGCGAGGAGTCTGCTTCTCCCTCTCCCTCTGCCCTTCCTCCTGCTTGTGCTGTCTCTCTCTCAAATAAATACATAAATAAAATCTTTTTTAAAAAAAATTCTCTTTGGAGATAAAAATCTATTTTCATTTATTTGTAGCATTTTCACCTATAAGAAGCATTTCTCACTAAGATCTTTAATTTTAAGTTTATGCTGGAGTTTACATTCCATGGTGAGCATTTCTAAACTCCTTGGCTAGCCAGGCACTTAGTGGGTTACAGATTTTATTTTCCAGATCCTTAATCTGGAGTATCTTAGTTCTTGAATATTCTATATTATGGAGTTTATTCATTGAATCATCTTATCATTCGTAGGTATTTATTGAGCAACAAACATGGATCATGCACAGGAAGCTAATGGTATGAAAAACATAGTCATCACCTCAAGAATGTCACAGTTCAGTTGGGGAAGCTGTAGGGTAGCAAGTGCAATGGCAGCAGATGACAAAGTGTTTTATTATTATTATTATTATTATTATTATTATTATTATTATTATAATAAATAAATGCCTAAAGTCCTCACAGCACTGCTGTGAGGTAGGTAGTATTATCATACCCACTTTATAGGTGGGGATACTGAACCACAGAGAGATTAAGTAACAACAGAGTCAGAATTCCAGCCCAGTGGAGACCAGCTGCTGGATCCACATGCTACAAAGAAGCCACTTTGTGCTTGTAGCACATAATAATAGATGTGTAGGGCAACCCATGCTGGTTACAGTTATTGAGCATAGATGCTTTAGGACCCACCTTCTACAAGAATATCTCTCTGCTTCGTCCTATTTGAATTCAGACACCAGTTCCTGCCAAATGGAATTCTTTATTGTCTTTCTTTTCAATTGATTTCCCTCCATTCCCATATTCCTTTGGCTCAGATTTGTTATTTCACACTTGTTTTCCTGCCTTAGTCTTAGGCCCTCAGATGGATCCTTCAGACTTTCTCATTCCTATTTTGAAAATCTTATCTGAATAGCTCTGATCATCTCTCTCCCCTAATCAAAACCTCCTTCAATGTCTTTTATCACTTGAAGTATGAAATACAAACTCTTTAGCCTGACATGAAAAAGAATGGCTTCTCAAACTCAAGCTATCCTGGGCCACTCTTGGGTTCTGAGATTCCACGTTTATGTCTAAAAATGGATAACTACTAAAATAAAATCACAAAAGTTTGGTACATGTTTGCAATGTATGATCACATGTGAATACGTATTTCTTTGTGAATACAAATATAATTGAATGAGTCTCAAGATAGTTGGAGAAATCATGCAGTTCTTAATTCATAATTGACGTGATTCTGTATTTGGTACACAGATTGACAGCCATGTGGTGACTAGAACATCTTCTTCTTTCCAGTTCATTAGTGGACTTCTCCCTGTTAGTTTGAAATAATTTTGACTGGAACTAACGATTTGTATAATATCAGTTTGTGATGTCTCGTGATTCTGCAATCTGGACTGGGGTCACCTTGCTGATTCTATTCCCTCTGGCATTTGCTAGGGCTGGAAAGTCCAAGATAGCTTCTTCACTCACATAATTTGGTGCCTCCACCAGGAAGACTGGAATAGTTGATGGCTGGCTAGAGATTTCATTCTCCACGTGGCCTCTCATGTGGCTAACTTGGGCTTCCTCACAGCATGACGGTTACAGGGTATTCAGCCTTCTTACCTGGTAACTGATATCTGAGAGACGTCTCTCTTTGAGACTAGTTCTAGATAGAATAGGCACTATCATTTCTACCATGCTTTGTTGGTGAAAGCAAGTTACACAGCTAGACCAGATTCAAGGAGAGAGGAAAGAGAAAATAAGCTCCATCTCACCTCTTGATGTGAGGAGGAACTGTAAGTCAGTGAAGGAAGGAAGGGAATCACAGCCATTTGTGAAGACTATCTTACCATACTCGGATAATGTCCAAGTTGAGGCGGTTATGTGAATTGGTTCAGTGGTTCTACTGGCCTCCTGTCGTCGTTGAAAGGCGATTATATCACCTCTAACTGTTTTACCCTCCCCCAATCATGTTCAAAGGTAGGAAACAGGAGTGGGTAGAGTGCCTTTCCTTGGAAAGCAACCTTTCTCACAAGCCCCAACTTGATTACTTCTTAAGTTTCTTTGCCCAGAATTGGATTCCATACTCACCCACAAACAAGGATGAGCTCTTTACCTAAGATATGGTTAAATCCACATCCTCAACAAAATTAGACTTTGAGAGCAAAGTAGAAAGGGGAAAAATAAATTTTGTGCAAGCAAGCAATGGCCTTATTCTGTAACCGCATACATAAATTTGTAGATAATACTAAAAATCTAAATTAGAGCTGTATTGCCCTCCTCATCTCCCACCCCATGACAAGTCCCGTGATAGTTTTTGCCGGTAAGAATCCTTTGCCTCTAGCAGAAGGAACTCCACACTCACAAGGCAAAATAGCATGAATTCAGCAAGGGGTACAGAATTGGGGCCAAAAAATATAATCAAAAATCCCTTCAAATCTATACCCTGGGCATTCTGAAGTCTTCGTATTTCCCTACCCACTCTATACTCATACTCCCCTTTATCTTTGCACTGCCAATCTGTATGTCTGCAACCCCCTTCCTCATATCTTCACCTGACCATGTTTCAAGGTTCAGCTCAAAAGACACTTCTGGCAGGCAGCCTTCTCTCACCCCTTAGGCCTCTTCATGGCCTCTAGTGCCTGCTCCTGAGGTACTCTGAGCTTATCACCATTGCAACAATCATATTATCAGATTTATTAATATTATTTGTCTCCTTATCTATGTTTCACGTTAGATCATAAGGACAGCCTAATACCCTTCAATTAAGGCCAGGATTACATTTTCATGTTTTCAGTGCTTAACACAGTTTTTGGGTCATAGTAGAGGATCAAATGCTGGTGGAATGCATAAGTGGATGGATGGCAGGTTGAAATTCTATCCCGAAGGCAACGGGAAATAGTTGGATAATTTTAAATGTGATTGTTATTCTTGTGTTTTTGGAGGGGAATATTTGGTCACAGAGGAGGATGTAGTGGGATGTGGTAAAACTAGAAAGGCAAGCAGATGAAGAAACTGAAGAAATCCTCTGTGAAGTACCAAGAGACAGAACTAAAACATGGTGGTGGGATGAGAACAGCACAGACGCAAGAGATATGTAGAAGGTAAACAGATCCCAATACCTACTGAGTTCAGGAAGGTAGAGTAGATGCAAACTCTAACCTGATTTTTAATGTTTCTGGATTGGATTACTCATTGGAGATAGAGCTGTTTTTGATAAGGGGAATGTACCAAGGGGACTTACATTTTGGAGTCCCAAGTTTAGAATAATGAGTGTTTGTACTGCCAGTGGACCATCCCATGAAGAGTCAAATAGGCAACTGGAATAATGGTAGCTTAGGTGAGAAATTAGAGCTTGATGATTAGATTTGGAAATCATCATATATTAGCAAAGCCATAGAAAGAGCTGTGCTACCAGGAGTAATGAAAGGGCCAGAGAACAGAATTGGTGGGGACTAGCATCTGACCCATGAGTAGAAGAAAATAAGCCTGTTAAGCTATTAAGAAAGAACAGCTAGACAAGCAGGAAATGGAGTGTACTAGTCTTCTAGCACTGCCATCACAAAATACCACAGACTGGATGGATTAAACAATGGAAATTTATTTCTCACAGTCCTAGAGGCTGGAAGTCTAAGATCAAGGTGTTGGTGGTTCGGTTTCTTGGGAGGCCTCTCTTCTAGGCTTGCAGATAATTGCTTTCCACTGTGTTCATATAGCCTATTCTCTCTTCCTCCAGGTGTCTCTTTCTCTCTCTTTTTTTTTAAGGATATCAGCCACCTTGAATTAGGGCCCTAACCTTATGAGCTCATTTACCATTATTAGTACCTCCTTAAAGTTCCTATCTTCAAATACAGTCATATTGTAGGTTAGGGTTTCAACACATGAATTTTGGGGGGTATTATCCAGTCCCCCAAATGATCTAGGAATGCAAAAGCAACGTGAAAGTCAAAGAAGAGAGAATGCTAAGGAAGAGAGGTGAGCATGTTAGTAGTATCCAAGGCAATAGAGACAGAAGTCAGGTAAGCCACTGAGTGGAATGTGCCCACCAGTAGTACAAGTTGAAAACAAATGTGTGCCAAGCCAAAGAACTTTCCAATGGAGAGGTGACTGCCATGGGTTGATTAAGGAGTAAGAGATGAGGAAGTAATAATAGCAAAGGGGAGGCCCTAATCAGCCTTCAGTCACCCAAAATACTGTGATGATCAGGCTGGTCAAGTGGTTAGGATCAACTCCTTTGATCAACTTATTCTAGAGTGCAGACTCTGAAGCTAGACAGGCTTCTGTTTAAACCTGGGCTCTCTCCCTTACTAGCTATGTGACCTTTGCCAACTACTTAATCTCTGTAATCCTCAATTTCTTCACCCGTAAAGTGAAGCTTAGAAAATACTACAGCAAGGATGTGCTCCCAAATGTTAACAAGTGATTATCTTTGGGTGAGAGAGGGAAGGATCTTTATTTTCTGCCTTTGGCTTATCTTTATTTCATATTTTTTTCTACCTGCAGTTACCATATATTATTTTTGTAATTTAAAACAAAGCTATGTTTTTTTCAAAAAGCAACTATTCATGCTTTCTCTAAACATGTGGTATATTTTCAGGTTTTATTAATAGCTGTGAAGAACTGTAAACAAAGGTTTGGATTAGAAAACCAGATACTCTCATTTTTTCCCCTTTATTGAAGACAGGAAACATACATTAAGTACTATAGGGCACCTAGTGTGGTTTCAACGTGTTGAAAAGGGAATAATCTATGCTTCCAAGGACTTCACAATTGGTGGGATGGGATTCTAGAAAACAATGAATAATTATAATGCACTCCATGTCAGAATGGGCTAAACATTTTAAAAATAGGTGAAATAAACTAAATGCTCCTCAGGTTTTCTTTGGGAGAGGAGGGATTAGTTTAAGCTGGAGGAGTCACAAACCATTTCCCTGAGGAACTAACCTGTGTATGACTCTGAAAGGGGGAGTGATCCTCACACTTTTACTATTGTCTCAGTGCTCACTGGTCTGCTTCACAATAGAAAGGAAATTGGTCAAGAGCTGAGAATGGAAAATGCTTGATTTATATGGAGAGGAGTCTCCCCATCAACTGCTTTGGTTGCCAGTAACCTCAACAGCTGCATGTCAAGAAGTTCAGGAGAGTAGAAAGTTCTTGCCTCATCACAACTGGAAAATACAGGGCTTAAATTAACTACATTTTGATTCAGTCCAATTGTTTTGTGTGTCTGTGTATGTGTTCAGATTTCGTAAAACTGGAAATATGGAGACGCTCAAGCTGTTTAACTTTGGTTCAACTTGGTTTTTATTGTTTTTCAACTTGGTAAGGGCCTAAAAATTACTCTCTTTGTTTTTTAAGTCCCGAGTTGAGCTTTTAATTTTTGTTTCTATCTGCAAATGGCCCAATTTTTGCATATGTATATTAGCTGCAAATTATATTGAGTCAAATATAGAACTCTCTGTGTGAAAACAATGTTTCAGTCCAGAGTACCAGACTTCTCTTTCAGGAAGAATCCCAAAAGGAAGTTCATATTGACAAATTTTTAAGGTTGTCCAATTGCAATAGGTGTGTTTCCTCTGATTTTACTGTGACAGCTTCTAAAGGAGGAGTTGGCACTGAATGCTGAATTCAGACTCTCAATTTCACAGGAGACGGGGATTAAATCAGAAATGTTAAAGGCAAAAAAAAAAAGAAAAAAAGAAAAAAAGAAAAAAAGAAATGTTAAAGGCAAACAAAATTAAAATCAACATTTGTGATACATTGATGACAAAGACCACCAGTTAAATACTTCACCATGGGATTGAATATCTCACACCTGGCCTCTAGCAGTGTCAAACATCTGTCTTTGCAATAAGTGTAGGAAAGAACGCCTTTGGAATCCCTTGGGCTTTTTTATTTGGCTCTCAGTGTGTTTGGGGGAGTAAGGAAGTATATGTGTGCTGCCCAGAGGAACTTGGGCAAATTTAGAAAAAAAGAAAAAAAGCTCACACACTTCTCCTTTTTAAAGAAAAGGAAGTAATAGTGACATCACCCTCAGCTAAAATCTAACCTGTTTACATCTCAATTTAGTAGGTAATAGAATGCCTTCTCCAGAGTTGTGAAATAGCGAGGATGATTAAGTCCAACATTCTTCTGAATCTTTATTACCTCATTCTTTCCTTCATCCAACAGATATTTACTGAACACCTGTTATGTGCTAGGTACTAAGGCTGTAATAGTGAGTGGAGGGAAAATATTTAATCCCTGTCCTCAAAAAAAAAAATTGGACTTGAGTGGAAGAGAGGAATAGAAGTGAATGAATGACACAAAATAATCATAAAACCACAGCTGTAGTAAGGGCTAAAAGTGAGAAGCGAAAGGTGCCAAGAGAACCTATAATAAAAGATCTATTCAGGGAGGTCAGGGAAAGCTTGTCCATCAAGGAAGTCAGCATATACCAAAGCAAGACCCAGGAGTTGTCTGCGTGAAGAAGAAAGGAGGGACAGAGAAAAGGACGGGTCCGTGGGGAAGGCTCTATGCAGGAGGAACAGTGGATGTGCTGTACGAATTTGGAGAAGGCTATCAGCAGGAGAGGAAGAGAAGCCTAAAGAAAGGTTAGCAGAGAGGGACAGCCATTGAGGGATCCGGTTTCTAACCTCCATCTCAAGAGCAGTGGGAAACCATTGAATGAATTTAATCAGAGGGCTGGTATAATTAGGTTTGCATTTTGAAAAATGCCCTTTAGTTCTGAGTTGAGAAATTGGGTGACAGGGCCCAGGATGGCCTGGACTGGGGATGGGTGGTTGGGAGACTCCTGTCCGAGGGATGGCAGTGGCACAGGTGGGGTGGCAGTGGAGGAAATGGCAAGGGGGCAGATTCTGAACACAACTTTCCTCCATGGTTCACGTGGCTCCAGCCTTGCAAGGCTGTTTGGTCAACAAGAAGATGCCCAGTGCTTCCGATTCCACTGCACTTCCAGCATCCTGAACACCAGAGCTGGGAAGTAGTGTTTTCCTAAAAGACATTAAGAGGCAGCCTCAGTGTTGGGGGGGGGGGGGGTGGCGAATGGTGATAGGACGCAAGGTTTCAGGATCAAGGGAATGAACACATAGATTGACAGGGACATTTTCTGGAGTTGGGTTTCTGGGGAGTGCTATTTGCTTTTCTTCCCAGTGAGCCTGGCCACCTGCCTCTGCAAATACTCTTTGTCTTAGATAAAGGAAGTTGGTTGTGTAACCTGCGGGAAGGTCTCCTGGCGGGCAAACTATACACAACCTAAGTCTTTGAGAGTTGGAAGCAAAAATGAGCAATTCCTTACCCAACCAAGACCCACGGGAAAGACGAGAGTGGGTCTATAATAATTCAACTTCAAAGGTGTCCCCCAGGATCTTTCTAGGGCAAAGCTGGTCACCCTCGCAAGAAGGGAGAGTCGAAAGTTGATCCTTGTTTCTCCTTAGGCAGAGGTGACTCTAAGGACTGTCTTCAGGGGCAGGGTTGGAAGGCAAACCCTGGCACTGAGCTGACTCCCAGGCCACTTTTCTATGTACATTTTCTGCCATACTCGGGACATTCTAAACCCTAAAATGCCCCCCCCCCCCCCACACACACACCATCACTCCGTGGGGACTGCTTATTGACACTTAACTCCCTGAAGCAGCCCCAGGGGGAGGCAAGTCTAAATAGGAGGCCGCTCCCCAGAGGCCGTCAGAAACGCTGCGCACCTCGGGCGGACATCCCGGATCAAAATCCGCGTTTTAAACAAGATACTCAGGTGGTGGAGATGCACAGCCAAGCGCGGGGTTGAACAAAACAAAACAAAACAAAACAAACTTCCGGACTTCGACCTGCAGTTAAGAAGAACATGTTACACAGCGGCGGCGCGTGTATACGCGTAACCGAAACCGAGGTTTGGTGAGGCAGAGCCTAGGCTACTGGATCCGAAACGAACAAACACAAAAAAGTGTGCTCACGCCTCCGATTTCGGGACGCACCGGGAGTCGGGCCCTCGGGGGTCTGCAAACGCGACCCCGGGGCACCGGGGGACAGGGCGGGATGCCCCGTGGGGTGCCCGGACAGTGCACCCCGTCTGCGCGCCCCGCGGCCCTCCCGAGCGGAGCGCGTGCCCCGGGCGGCGCGGGGCGAACCCTCGGAGCCGGGAGCTCCGAGGGCGCTGGGGGCGGCCGCAAGTTCGCCAAATCCCTCGGAGGGGCCGGTCTCGGGGACGTGATTGGCAGGCGGCAGAGAGGAGGGCTGGAAGCCGAGCCGCGGGAGCGGGCGTTCGGGCGGCGCGAGGTCCTGCCCAGCTGTTGGCGAGGAGTTTCCTGTTTCCCCCGCGGCGCCCGGGTGCAGGGGAGTGAGTCACCCGCGCGCACCGAGCGAGGACACCCCCGCGCGCGCTCGCCGGGCCCGGCGCCCGCCTCCTGCGCAGCTCCCCTCGGCCGCCGGGGGCCTCCCGCGCCCGCCCCGCGCCCCCGCCCCCGCCCCCGCCCCCGCGCGGCTGCCGAGCGGCGCCACATCTGGGCCGCGCATCTGCCCGCCCGGCCCGCGCGGGGTCCCGCGAGGGCGCGGCGCGGAGGCGCAGCCGGGGCTCGGGGAGGCGCCGTGCGCTGCGCGCGGGGCTCGGTCTATGACGAGCGGCGGGGGCTGCCATGGGTCGGGGGCTGCTCCGGGGCCTGTGGCCGCTGCACATCGTCCTGTGGACGCGCATCGCCAGCACGATCCCGCCGCAGGTCCTGAAGTCGGGTGAGTGCCCCGGGCGGGCTCGGCGGGGGCGGGGGGCCCGCTGCGCTTGACAGCGGCCCCGGCGCCCGCGCTCGGGCGGAAACGGAGGGTGCCCGCAGCCCCCGCGCAGCCCGCAGCCCCGCGCGGCCGGGACTTCCCTGTGCCCGGAGCAGGAGAGCTCGCGGGGGGGGGCGCGGGGCGCGGGGCGCGGGGCGCGGGCCCCCTTTGTGCGGCCAGGAAAGGCGTCGTGCCGGCCGCGTCCGAGGCGGGCCCCCAGCCCCGGAAAGGGAAGTTTGCGAAGTTGCTCGGGGATCCCGGGAGGCAGGGGGCCGCGGCCCGGAGCCGAGCCCGCCGAGGCCGCGGGGCAGCCGGCGCACCTGGGGTCGCCCACCCGAGGGCCCGGCCGCCCCCGCCGCGCCGCGCCCCGCCCCGCCCCACCCCCGCCGGCGGGCCCCCGCAGCCCCCGCAGCCCCCGCAGCCCCCGCAGCCCCCGCAGCCCCGGGGCCCCAGGCCGGCCTCCGGGCCCGGAGTCGCTGTCGGAAAGTTTCAGGGAACGAAGCGGTTTCCGAAGCAAAGTTCTCCGGCTGCCCCGTCGGCGGGGCGAGGGCGCGGCGGGGAGCGGGGCTGTCAGGTGGCGGCGGGGGATCGTGCCCTCGGTGCCGGCGGGGCGCGGGGTGCGGGGTGCTGGGCGCGGGGTGCTGGGCGCGGGGTGCTGGGCGCGGGGTGCTGCACAGGCCGCCTGCGGCGACACCGCCCTGCCGTCCCGGAGGTGAGGGTTCCCCGCAAGTGACCTCTGAGGGAAATGGGAAGCCTAAATCCCAACTGTCCTCCCTGGCCTGGAGGGTTTCCAACGTGAAAAATGCAGGAATTGAGTTCTTATGTGTTAGGGAAACGACCGAACTCCCCACCCCCTTCCCCCACCTTAGAGGTTTCTTATTTTTGATGCGCTGATCCACATAAGTGAGTACCTGCAAGGCCTCAGGCCCTCAGCTTCCTCATCTGTAAAATGGTTCCATCTGGATAAGTTGACATCCCCTTCATCTGCGGCTCTTCTTGCCGCTGTCTTCCCCCTTTGGTGACTTGGAAATGCCCTGTGTAAACCTGGGATGAAGCCTAGAGGCCCTGACAGCCCGCATCACCCCCAGGCACTCCTTCATCCACGAGGGCCCCAGGCAGTCTTACCTTCTGGGTTGTCTAGGAGAGATTAGCACCAAGTTCTAAATGGTGACCTTTCGGAGTATTGGAAGTGGACTGAGACCTTTTTAAAAATGACGTTTCTGGGGATCCCTGGGTGGCGCAGCGGTTTGGCGCCTGCCTTCGGCCCAGGGCGCGATCCTGGAGACCCGGGATCGAATCCCACGTCGGGCTCCCGGTGCATGGAGCCTGCTTCTCCCTCTGCCTGTGTCTCTGCCTCTCTCTCTCTCTTTGACTGTCATAAATAAATAAAAATTAAAAAAAAAAAAAAGATGTTTCTTATGGAAGGTGGCACGGAGATGGGAGTTCTGAATGGAGTGAGAAAAAAGGACTGTTGTGAACAAAAAAATCCTAACTCAAATTTGAATTTCATAAAGTCCTACTGTCTCATTCTCCGATGTTCTACATTGCAGTACCAGAATGTCCAAGTGTCTCTGATCATACTCCAGGCACTTAAAAACTGACTTATATGTTGCTAATAAAGATTTTAAGTGGCATCCTTAATTTTCTGAGTATGTTACAAATCATTAAAACTTTTGTTTCAGGTTACGAAAGGAGGAAATCAACAGATCCTGATTTTGTTAGATTTTGTTTACAAGGATTAGATTTATGAATTTTCAAATTCCAGGCTCAGTAGTTCATGAGTCAGTTTCATTTCATCTGTATACTTTTTAAATAATTAACTTAAAAGCCCAGTGGCTTTTTATTTGGACTTTGATCAGTTTTTAAAAACCCACAGATTTCATATTTTGATGGAATTAAAGGTGCCCAATTTGAACTAAGGAAACATTGGAATTTTACTCATTTGAAATTAAATTTTCAAAGATAGTTGAAGGTAGAAGGTAGCTATAATGAAAACGAGAAACTTACTTCCAGTTGCATTCTAATTTTCTGTGTAAGTAAGGGGTTTCAGGATTTTTCTAAAATAATTGGTAAACCGTCAAGACATTTTTCAAAATATCTTACTGTGTGATAAGATATGAGATAATTAGATGGCTAATGGAGTCCTATTAGGACACCTAAAAAAGTCCATCTTCTGTTTAGTGGATTTGATAAGAACAAACTTCACTGAGATATATGCTTAATTCTTAATTTTTTTTTTTTAATTTTGTAGATCCACCCTTCCTAAATGCCCCAAATTAAGTAATTACTCTTTAGGGGAAAATCTTAAATGTCAGAAAACTCTTCAGATCTGAAAAATATGACTGTTACTTTTCAAATACCTAACAAGAAATTTCTGTTGAGGACTCAGTATTGGTAAAGTGTCATACAGATAAACTTCTTTCCTAAAATTATGTTAATGATGTACTTCTCTTCGTTAGGGTCAGAGACTAGAGATCTAGGTCCAGAATTTGATCTTTGGTCTGTTGCATTTTAGAAAAACCATTTTTTCTGCCGCTTCCTTTAATTTTCACCAGTTTTGATCTATACAAAATACTCATCATACTTTGGATTTATTGCCCCCTTTTTTTCAAGGTAGCACCCCACCGTGATGAATCCTCATTCTTGTCTGGGGAGCTAGCATAACTGCTACATGGTTTCCATTTTAGTTTACCAACCCTTTGTTATCAACACAACTTTTAAAATTTTTCTTTATTTTTTAACCCCATTTTTCCAATTAAGAATTATGTCTCATCGGTGCCATTGTAATAAACGACCATCACTCATTTTTTCTTTTCGGCAGTATTTATAGAGCATCTCCTTATACCGGGCAGGAGGCTCAGACCTAGAGACACTATCCCAAATGAATAAGACAGTTTAACATATGGGAGGGTTTTAAAGGCAAAGATGAGGATGCGTAGTTTAACCCTAGGTATTTGGAGACATTAATGAATACTGGTGGTTTATTTTCCAGGCCCTTTTTTTCAAAAGCCATTTGGTGCTGAATGCACTTGGAGGGGTGTAAACTAGATGTACTAGGTGTTTTTGTTTTTTTTCTCTCAGTCCCTTTGAATGTCTTTTCATTGATCTGTTCCTTTCTATGCCCACCATGTTGCAGGCCACCACTTGGGTCACCCCAGTCCTCCATTCTGTAGCCACTGTGGTGGGCCCAATGTGCCCACCCAGTCTTTCTCTTGAGGAGTGACTTAGAGATACAGGCTCTTGAATAGAGGCCTCCTGGATTCCAGACCCACTTTCCATTTACTGGCTGTGTAGCTTGATGGCCGTGTAGTCCCTTTCCTTCTGTAACCCCCCAACCCATTTGTAAAATGGGGATTATGGAGTTATAGTGAAGTTTAAATGAAATAATGCTTTGAAGTGCTTAGCTTAGTGCCTGCAGCATAGTAAGTGCTCAGTAAATACCAGCTTTCATTATTATTATTAACTCCTTAATCAGGCCTCACAGGATCCTCCCTGACCTGGTTGCCATTTGATTCTGACACTTCACATCCCACCATGGCTCATGTTTTCCCAGTATATCCTTGAGTCATCTTGCATACACAAACCCTAGGCAGTTTAGGCTTTTTAGTGCCTTTGCTCAAGCTGCTGCCTGGAACTCCTGCTACCTGAATAGTTTCCCCTAGCCTTTCAGACTTAATTCAGGTGTCATTTGCTTAAGGAAATCTGTTTGCCCCAGGTTGAGCTAAACGCCCCCTCCTGGGGCCAGGCCTCTGTCTTAGCTCATAACAATAGCCAAAATTAGATCTTTATGTGACTCCTTTGCCAACCATACCTCTCAGAGGCAAGGGGTGTATCTTATTAATTTATCCATATTCAGGATCTCTGAAAGTACCTGACAAATCATGTAGCACCCAGGAAATGTTGAGCGGAGCTGCTAGTACAATCCAGGTCAAGTATTTTAACAACCAGGCAGGCTCTGTGTACTGGGAATTTACTCTGAATGGTAAAATCTTACTTTTAGGGGATCCCTGGATGGCTCAGCGGTTTAGCGCCTACCTTCGGCCCACAGCATAATCCTGAAGTCCTGGGATCGAGTCCCCACGTCGGGCTCCCTGCATGGAGCCTGCTGCTTTCTCTGCCTCTCTCTCTGAATAAATAAAGTCTTAAAAAAAAAAATCTTACTTTTAGTTAGAATAGTTTTGGCTCTGATCTCAGTGACAGTTTGGCTATTTTTATTGTATGTAATTGTTTTTTTTTTTTTTTTAATTCTGATGAGATATGGAAAAAAGATGCTTCAGCTTCTGACAAACATGATGCAAAGTCCTTATCCAGTCCCTTCAGCTGTACATTTGAAATTGCTGTAAGGCATTCTAAGCCACTCCTAAACTTTAGGGTTTCACCAAAGAAATTTTCCAGTAAATACTGAATTCTCTCTCTCTCTCTCTCTCTCTTTTTCTAGAAGTTTGTCAAAAGGAGACTTTCATTAAAAAAGAAGTGCTGAAATCTAAATTTAGCTTTTAAGTTTCTTTTTTCATCAGGGTTTTATGTTTTGGTTTATAAGCGGTGAAGCAGAGTTGATCTAAGGGAAGCGTGGGCCTGTAGCAGCTCCAGTATGCCGCAGAGCTGCGTGGATATTATTTAGGTCTGATGCAAACCACCAAAACAGTTTAAAATAGGGTGCAGAGGAAACATACTTCCTCGCTAGAGCATGGCATTATTTGGCCAACTTCCACATGAAAGCATAGCTCTGTCACCTTCTTAGTTTCTGCCCTCCAGCTCTGCAGGTATAGCTTTGGCAGATTTAACGCATGATTTTCGGTGGAAGTGACTTAGCAGATATGCATTAGTAGTGAGAATAGTGAGAATACTCACCTCTTATTTTGTGCTGTGCCTTTTCCATGTAATATTCTGCTCCCCAGGTACTTGTTGCTTCTGACTGAGGCGATGTGATGATTCCCCTTCCTTGCCTGGCATGTCAGAAGGGTTGAGAATGCTGAGCAGGCACATTGGCTCATCTCAGGGAGAAGTCGGGAGAAGAGAAACTAACATTTGAAAATCTGCTCTGAGCCAGCTGCTTGACATTACTTATCTAATTTCATCTGCAGAAGAAGTCTGCAAGATAAGTTTTATTATCTTTTTTTTAAATGGGGAAGATGGAGTCTGCTCCAGGTCAGTTGAGGTTTGCCTGTGTATGTGTGTGTGTGCATGCGTTCTCAGCTTGCCCTGCTTGCATTCTGCTCGGCTCTTTTACTTAGTGTATCCATGAGTACATATGCTGAGATGGACGTTAGGGAGGGGGTAAAGAGTCCACGTGTTTGAGAAAGGGAAAACTTACCATCTGATACCATCATTTCAGTGCTCCTGATTTCACAATTTGCTTTGCTTGCATGATCTGCCTCCTTCCTATCTTTGCACCACAGAAAATCAACATAAGGCTGTCCCTTTACAAGGAAACTCTACTCTTCCTAGTCTGATCACAGAGTCCTGGTGGCGGGACTGAGTTCATGTGAACCATGGTTCGACCATTTACAGCAATTGGACAAGCACCATTTTCAAAGCTGTGTGTATTGTGCACCAGTTCCAGGCACGAAGCCGCAGCAACTGTTGGTGAGGGCAGAAAGAACAGAATTTATCCAACATAATGGCGGATGATTTGACTTTTGAGGTTCCACTAATTTGAAAACTTGTAGTTGGTTAACACTCTTCTCCTCATGATAGGATCTGGCCTTTTACTTGCTATGATCAGCTTTTTAGGTCTTGGTACTCAGCATAAAGCACCTGCCTCCTTAGATATACTCAATTCAGGATCTCCCCCTTAGGCTTTTAAGGGTTCCCTAGCATCTTTGTTTTGTTTATAGGACTGAAGCTTAGATCATTAGAACGGGTTTAGCTGCAGAGTCAGTGCCTGTGACTCTTGAGGATGTAGGTGGGAAAGGCTATCTGCTATTAAGACGTGCAGTTTCCTTCCTTCCTTCCTTCCTTCCTTCCTTCCTTCCTTCCTTCCTTCCTTCCTTCCTTCTTTCCTCCTTTCCTTTTCTTCTTTTATGATGAGACTTCCCCACCAGTTTTTTTTTTCAGCGCAATTAAAATATAGGCATAGTATATGGGCAAGAGGAGCCTCTGCCCTGACTCTTAGAGGGTACCGTCTTCTCAAGTCAAACCCCTGTCCATGAGGTGAGAAGACTCTGAACCTCTAAGTCCAAACTCCCTTTTTTAGATCACATTTCAAGTACTGAGAACCATAATTCACCATTCAAATGGCCCTGGGTTTGCTTTTCAGACTATATGGACCTTTGGGTACCTCTTGGTGAGGGCCTTTATAGCCATTAGTCTTTGCACCTAAGGGGTGGCCAAGGGATAGCTGTGTATGTGTGGGGTGTGTGCAGGGATATGTTACAACTTGGGTGCCCATGCATATCTTACAAGGTACCTCTTGATCCAGTATGGAGCAGGCAGTGGAAAGAGGAAGGTATATTAGTGGCCAGACCTAGGACAGTATTTACCCAAAACTCCCCATTCCAGAGAGGGACTTGAATAGTTCAAGACTTTTACAATTATACTGGTCTTCCAAAGTATTAGTAAGATATATTTGTTAGTCATGGTGGGACAAAACCTATTTTATTGAACCATTTCTCAGCTTGATTTATAACTTCTGATATTTTGGTCTATGGTATGTGGACCTCTGTTTGTCCTCACCCTGGGTCTTCCAAGGCCAGGGATGCATCTGGCATCAATAACATTCCTTTACAGTGGTTTGGGTCACAAAGTTAGTTTTTGTTGATTATATTATGTTTTCTCCAGAGAGATTGGTCACTAACGAAAAAGCCAAGACTCCATTCTTAATCAAATGTATTTTCATTTGCAAAATTCAGTTTTTCATAGTTTATATCTTCTTGAAGGAAAATACAAACCTTAACCTTAGTTCTATTAATTTGACTATTGTTCTATTTCACTTATGCATTTTTTTAAAAGATTTCCTAGTACTGTAGTTGCATTTCCTCCATGTACTAGGAACACTAGGGCAAGGTGAAACTTATCTGGATGTTTTCTTCTACTATTGTAAATATTTGTTTGAGTGGTCCATGCCCTTCTCAGTGTCTGTCAGGAAAACAAGAACAGTGTTAAAAAGTCTAAAGCCCTTCTGATACTATATAAGGTATAGGATTGTCAAAACTGTGCATTTTAGAGAGTCAGGGAATGGGCAGAGCAAACATGAATGTTTTGAAGGAAAATATGGGGTCAGGTGCAAACTCTGAGCATATGTCATAGCACGTCTTATCTGTAAAAGCTGTAAATCATTAGAGAAGATTCATGAACTTTGGGGACAACTCACTGCTGCTTTGTGGATGACTACTGGTCATCCTAAACCTCTGTGAAACTTTTCTACATAGAGAAATCGAATTGACCTCATGCTCCCATGAGTGGGTCTCTCTCTTGAAGAAGGTTTATTTTATTTATTTATTTATTTATTTATTTATTTATTTATTTATTATTTATTTATTTTGAAGTTTCATGCATGAGCCTTCATGGACTGGTTTCCCAATAATGTATGTAACCCACTTATGGAGACTACTGCCTGGATCATGCTGAGCACTACATTTCTATTATTTAACCTTCAAAACAACTCCATGAGGTAGATTTTATAATGTTCATTATAAGTCCTCTGGAGTTTAGGAAATTTAGCAAAGGCCACCCAGTTAGCAAATAATTATGCTGGGGTTTGAATCAAGATGCTCTGGTTTAGGGACCTGCCCTCTAGTTGTTATATACTATATTGAGACTAGGTCACCTCAGTTGACATAAACTGTTCTCTATTGTAGCATGGGTGGTGGGGAAACATAGGGGTTAAGAAAAAAAATGGTGCTATCCAACATATTTCTAATGCTTTAGTGTTTTTCATTTATTATCCTATTTAACTTCTTTAGCTAAATAAAATCACATTTGATTCATACACCAGGTAATCAAACATCATGACTGTCTTGTAACCTCAATGGGAAAATGAAAAAATATACTTCAGTTGATGAATCATGGGATATTTATGCCATCAAGGAGTTCTTAGGTATTCTGAGCAATACCCGCCCTTTATTTGGAAGGATTGGGGAATTCAAGGGTGCATAAATATGTGGGGGATACATATGGTATGCCAAGGTGGATTCACCATGAGCTGAATGGAATGTAACCTTCAAGGCTTATCTCTGATATAAGCCCATCTCCTGGCTCTGGAACAGAGACTGGCAGTATGGTTAGTATGTGTCATTCAAGAATATTTAAGAAATCTTGCTGTGCCTGAGTATTAGAGCTCATGCATAAAAGAAACATGATAGAGGTTTCCTGAAATTTAGAGGCAATTCAGAACATTTATAGGATATCACTTAAAATGAATGATGAAGCTGAAACTTTTTCCAAGCTATTCAAAAATAAATTATAAATTCTAGTGGGAAGACTGAATTATTTTTCTATTCTCTTTATAGAGGATATTGCAAAATATCATTGGAAGAGGGAATCAAAGGGTATGTAATCAAAAAAGATGGTAAACATATTTCAGAGGTCTGTCAGAGAGTTAATAAAAATAAATTTTATATTTGTGGTATTTGTAGCTTTTTAAAATTTGCACTTTGTAAGATGACATTTTGAATTCTAAACATTCACTTTCATACCTAAATTTCTGTTCTTAATTTTTATATTCTTTTCTTAATGAGTGCCCCTGAAATTTAAAAACTGCAGCTTTCACAAGGCCCAACTCTATGATTAGTGGTAGGATTTGCTTGTTGGCCGAGAAAATAATTAAAAATTCCTCTTCCTCCACTCCCCACCCCCATACAGAGACTGAAGTCTGCATCATTACATCACCAAACCCAGACTTTTTTCCCCAGGTTTAGCTAAACCCTTCATTATTTTCCTAGTTTAGAGGCTCCATGTCAAGTATAGAAGAAGCTGTAAATATGTAATTATCACAGAACCTTGATTTTGAATGAAACCTAGATCTGACCCTTAGTTTGCAATCAAGACTGCCTAGGAGACAGCTGATGAAGACGAAAGCATGTTATACTGGCCACCAAGGTGTCCAGGTGATCTGTCCAAGTCCCTTGGCCCCACTAGGTGTCATTTTCTTCTAAGTACAGTGGGAAGAATTGGACTAGATGAAATTTTCAGTTTTTTCTGAAATTTTTCATTTTGCAGTTTAGTGGAGGAAACCATTGAAGTTGACTCAAAAACCTAATCCTTAACTAATTGAAGTAGAAAACTCAAAAGTCATAAAAGTCGTAACAGATACCACAAACATCCACTTGGAGTTTGTTGGAGATGACCACTATTGAAAAAAGAAAAAGAAACCATAGTTATTTTGAAAATTTTCTGGTACAGGTGCCTGAGCATACACCCTAACTAAATAGCATGTTTACTTGAGCTGGTGCTTCTTCCTTGCTGAAGAAAAGGCTTACTTGGTTTTGGTGGTAATACCATTTCTCTTTTGTAATTATGGTGTTCTCATTCTCCCCTTCCTCTGAATGGGTTGAAGTGTCTGTGAAGGTTTTTTCCGAGGAAAAGAATTATGAAACACTTTACTATGTCTAGGAAAAGAAAGTCCTAAAGGAGCTTCTGTGTTTTTTGGGAAGAGAAAGGAAATTTGTCTGAATATAATTAGTCTTCTCTTGCCTTTCAAAGATTTCTCCACCACTTTTCTTAAAATATTTTCAGAAAAGACAGAATTTGCTACAGATTGGCAGGTTGCAGACTGCCTTTTTAGGCAGGGGAGTAGCTATGAGCCCCATAATTGCATTTCTGTATGGTCTGCATACAACAGCACAGAGGAGGAATCTTCTAACTATTGCTTTGAGTGACTGTCTTGTTACTTCATATCACCTTTATGTTTTGTTCTCTAAAACCCATTGTATTGGGGGAAAACTATGATGAAATTTTACCTCAAATGTGTTTAAAGGGAAAACAACAACAACCAGTGGTCACATTTTGCATTCACTATTCTGAAATCCCTAAAATTACATTGTTGTACAATAGTTTCCAACAATCTCAGCCCTTCCTGGGCACTCTTTTATTCTTACAATTTCTATTATAATTATATGATTTGTATTGCGTCTCTTATCACCTATTTATTTTTTCCAAGGAGTCCCAGACCAGCCAGTCTTCTTTTTGTTGTTTTTTGTTTCCCATCACCTCCATCAAGTCCTGCTTGTTCTACTTTCTCACTCCTTCAGAAACCTTATTTAACATCTAGCTGTCTTGGGTTCTAATATGCATTGAAGTTCAAATCTTGAACTCAAGCATTCTGACCCCAAAACGATGCTTTTTCAGATCATCCCCTGAAGATGTTCTACTACCTTACTACTCAAAGGGCAGTCCAGTGACCAGCAGCATCAGATTAATGAGAAATTTACTGGAAATGCAGAATGTTGATCCCCTCTCCAGACCAAATGCTCAAAACCAGCATTTTAACAAAATCCCCAGGTGATTCATGTACATATGCATTGAAGTTTGAGAAGTGCTGCTCCAGTAGCATTAAAACATTTCCCACCGAGGAATCAAAAGATCTGCAGCAATGTTGGTGGATCAGATCAGACTTGTTTCTGTCACTGAAGAAGAGAAGGATTGCAGGGAGAGGAGCTTCTAGTTTTATGAGGGTGTTTTGATTCCTTCCTAGCTACAAGGCCCCTTTTTAACTGTATGTAGCTAACACACTGAGGCTAACTGAAGCAAATGCTCTGACAGCAAGTCAAGTCAATTAGGGAGTCAGTTTTACCCTGTTTACCCAAAACATTTTCCAGGGCTCTCTCCCTTGACCAACAACTGTAGATCCTGAGATCCATTTCTCTGCTGAACTCACAGCATTTATCACGTTTACTCATTAGGCATTTAATCATAGACCACCTTCACATTTGTAGGCCTTAATTAAGAGCTATTATACCTTGGCATTTCTTAAAGTATATAGCACTGTGCTGTATACAAAGTATGTACCCAATAAATTAATGAGTTAATGTCAGGTTTTTCAGGACATGGTTCTACTCTTCAACATTAAAAAAAAAATCTTTTGCCTTAAGAAACTTACTTGGTTGTTGCCGAGTGAGAACTCACTAAATTTTTCTTGAATCCATCAGCATTTGCTTTAGACTGTTCTGAGAGTGCCACTATTGGCTTTTTCAGTGAGTGATATCTATATTTTATTCACCATTAGGCCATTTTTTTGCACCTCAATTACTTTTGTCTTTAAGAATCATGGGTCTCTAGGAGTTATAACATTCAGTTCTCACAGCTCTTTCAGATTTTTTCAGTTTTATTTTCCGACTCCCCCCCCTTATGATACTGTAACTATACTCAGCAAAAACCAAAACAAATAAAAAACAGGAAAAAAACCCTTTCCATTAAATATTTGCCTCAAATATCAACTTCTTCATCAGAATAACTGTAAATCTTAATACCCAGAATCTCTCAATCAGACATTTATTTACAACAGGAACCTCGTTACATGAAATGCATAACCATTTGGTTTCAGTTTTACTCTTAAATCATGCTACGACCACGCAAGTCTGAACTCGTGTTTTCTGTCCTAAGAAGCTCATTGGTTTCTGCCCATGGACACCCTTTATCCCTTTTCTCTTGAATACCTATACATGGCCATCAGTTTAATCTCCCCAGATGTCATTTTGAATAGGTGGCTCCTGATAGCTTTCCATGGATCTTCTCTGTGGATCCTAGGAGATTGATTACATGGCCCTTACTTTCTCTTTGAGCTCAGAGGCTGTATTAGTATCCTTGGTTCCTAAGACCCATCAATGAGTCACAAGATTGGTTTGATGATTGCTTGCAAGAATGAGGCCAGTCCATCCCCCATTTCCCTTTCTGCTCCTGCAGATGCCTCAGACCCTGGTTCCATTCGACCTGGGGTCCTCACACATACTTTTGCTTTTAGATTTTCTGACTTGTGACTGTTCTGCTCCCTTCAGTTTTCCCATTCTCTGCCCATGCCCTACAATACCTTCCCCATGCTGAAATAATGCCTGATCCAAATCCATTTCCTCTCCTGAGCCTTCAGGTAGTCAACCCAGGCAGATTTCCCATCTTTTTTCTCTTCACAGCCTCACTAACAGGCCTGGCTTCCACACTCAGGTGGCTTTGGTCACCAGGCTACCTGTGACTGTATGTGTGTGTCCCTTATTAGAATGAAGATTCTTTGAAGGAGAATCTTCTCTCTTATTCTTCTCTAGCACTCACCATACATTCTCACTGAATGATTGCTGTTGTTTAGAATTCATTACTTTTAGGGATGCCTGGGTAGCTCAGTGGTTGAGCGTCTGCCTTTGGCTCAGGTTGTGATCCTGGGGTCCTAAGGTCCCCCACAGGGAGACTGCTTCTCCCTCTGCCTATGTCTCTGCCTCTGTGTGTCTCTCATGAATAAGTAAATAAAATCTTAAAAAAAAAAAAAAAAAAGAATTCATTACTTTTAAAGGCCAGGGAAACTGTTTACAAATCCAAGACAGGATGACATTATATATATATACACAGTGTATATGTATATATATATAGTATATATATATATATATACACACACACACACTTATATATACTTATATATAACATGTATTTATATATTTATAGGTGTATATATTAAATTTATACATATTTATGTATTTATTATATATAAATTTGTATATACTTTTTTCTAGACTGTTTATATTCTCACCACCAAGTGTGTCATCAGTGGGCTTGTCATTTTTAGCCACCTTGAGGGAACCGTGGGCTTGTGGGAAATTTCAAACCATCTAATGTGTGTAAGTTGCTCTTTGCCATGGGGATTCCATCTGCCTTCAGTCTTTAGTTTCCGTGAATTTGGGGAAGTTGCAGCCTGTGGGTGTTGAAGCCTGTTGCTTTTCCATCTTCACAGACTGCTTTTGTTTCATTTATCCTCTTGTATGTGAATCTTTTGTAGAGGCCCCAGCGTGTCACGGCTATAGATGCCAGAAAAAGTCATAAAGTAAATTGTATTATCTGACCCAGAGTAATTTTTTGCCACTCCTGCCTTTCATTTTTTGTGAATTGTAGATTTTCTCTTATCATTGGGATAGTGGGAGAAGGGACAGTTGAATGAAGGGGTCTTGGTGCAATGGAGAGCATCTGAAGACGCCTTCCAACTGGCTGAGGGAAGACAGCCCATATTGCAAAGATGAGTCCCGGCTTTAACAGCACAGCTTCCAGATACAGCTCCTGCCTCTCTTCCAGCTGGATTTGTCACCCATAGAGCCCCTTCTCTGGGGAAATCCAGGAGCTACCCCTGACTTCATAACATTACTTAGGCATGGACTAGCAATACCCTACCTGCTCTATCTAGGGGAAGAAGGAGACAAAATAAACATTTTATGTCTTTCTTATTTAAAGATTTTATTTGTTTATATGATAGAGACCAGAGAGCAGGAGCAGAGGGAGTGACAGAGGGATAGGGAGAAGCTGACTTCCCCCACTGAGCAGAGAGCCTGACGTGAGGCTGGATCCTAGGACGTCTGGATCATGACCCAAGCCAAAGGCAGATACTTAACTGACTAAGCCACCCAGGCACTCAAAATTTTGTCATAATGTTCTGTGGCACTAATGGGAAATGGTTGAGAGAAGATACTTTTAATTTGATGTACTCTTGGTTAGCTTTCAAAAGAGAAAACATTTCTCTTTCAAGATTTTGATGGTGATGTAGGTGAGGATGTTTGTGGCCGTTATATAATCACTTATGCTGACCTGTGCAAAGCATTTTGTCAAACTCAAGAGAGTCTCCTGTTACCAGTGTGTGAATGAAATACTGATGGTACCTTTGGGGACAAGGCAAGAATGTAGTTTCTTAATAGTTCCTTTTTGTTTCATGCATAACTGTTGGAACTCCAGTTAACTCTGCTCCAAGCTTACTGGCCTTGTTCCTCCTCAAGGTGTAACTCCTTTTTGAAAGTAATTGACTGTATGTTAGATGTCTGCGTTACTCGTGTTCTGCTAGTCAAAACAGTTTTGTTCTTATCTCTTTATTTTTTTTCCAGATGTTCATCTTTAAGTTCTGGGAAAGGGGTCTTAACCTTGACCTCTGATACCATGTACTGTTTTTTTTTTCCTCCAAGTACTGTTTTTATTACAATCAGGACTTTAATAAAATTTATGTTAAAGCAAGTCATGGTGAGCATTTTATAATGGACATCATTGTCAAATCGCTATGTTGTACACCTGAAACCAATAGACTATTGTATGACAAGTATATTTCAATTAATAATAATAGTGATGATAGAATCTTTAGAGGGAGCCCCTGAAAATCCTGGGAAAATCTGAGTGATCCAGTGTCACTTTCTTAAAACATCTTCCCGTGTTACACAAAGTGACCATGGAGCCCAGCTTGGTGCTCGTACTCTCTGAATGGAAATGCCTTGAGGTTAAGAGAAAATGAAAGGGTTGGGGTTGGAGTTGGTAGTTGATGGTTGTGTTGGTTGAAAGCAGCCACTTGTGTGCTCTTTATCAGCAGTGACCAGGGCTGCAGTGGAAGGGCCTGATTTTAGTTGAACATATCTGCCCACAGCCCTCTCTGGCACATATCTCTTGGGAACATATAAAATGTCCTTTGTTGTTAAAATAGCTGTTAAATGAATATGAAAATCACAACAAACATCATAAAAAGAGTCATTTGCAAACTTGTCCAGGCAGATAAAAAAAAACTAATGTCAGGAAAACAGAAAAGAGCAGTGATTTGAATAACTTTATTATTTTTTTGAGGCTTATAGGGGGAAAGAACACTAGTGGGAAAAAAGTCTACTTTGAAGAAAATATGTTGACCCTGTCTGAATTGTAATAGTTTTTCATAATCCCTTATGGTAATAGAGTGCTTTATGTAAACCTGTTTCACCTGGATGTTGTATTTAATTTTGGAAACAGCCCTCTGAGTGGATATAATTATGCTGTTTTATGGATAATACGGCAAAGGCAGCCCAGGAAGATGAAACCGTCTGAGGTATTATGAAGCATCACACATTTGTGTTTCTGTCATTTTAGCTTTTTCGTCCTTGTGCTCTCTTGCCACTTAATTTTCCATGTAAATACAAAATGAACACTATGGAACAGACATGATGTTTGTATATTTCCGAGTTAACTTGTCATAGAGGGGATTGTAGGGTTGATGTCAGAAGCCCTGTTCTTGGCTTCAAAAATCAGAAACCATATTTAGGATGAGAGAATTCCCTCCTCCGGGACACACTTCTCTGAGGGTTTTGTCCTCCGGTCTTACTAGAGTTCAAGCGATGTAATGAGTCATTTTTTATTTTTTTCCTTTTCTCATGAGGCAGTTTTTCTTTTAAACACAAAGCAGTCTGTCTTCTTGAGGCTTATGTCTCTCCTGCTGGTAAACACAGGTTGCCATTTATAACAGACAGTGGTGGGGCGCCTGGGTGGCTCAGTGGTTGAGCGTCTGCCTTTGGCTCAGATCGTGATCCCAGGGTCCTGGGATCGAGTCCTGCATTGGGCTCCCCGCAGGGAGCCTCCTTCTTCCTCTGCTTATGACTCTGCCTCTCTCTGTGCATCTTTCATGAATGAATGAATAAAATCTTAAAAATACATACATACATACATACATACCATGGCAGTTGCCAAAGTCTTGTAGTTTTGCTCTTCTCCAGAACTTCAGAGTGCCTGGCATAATCAAGAATATGGACATCTTTCCATAGGAAGGGTGTTTCTTCATCATATAGGGCCTAGAGGCCCTAGACAAGTATTGTCTTTGGCTTCCTTCCCTAGAACTTCTTAAAGATGAATGTCTGCATAAAGATAGGGAGAAGAACAAGATGGTTTTGACAGGCAGAACACAAGAAACACAGACATCTAGTATTTATTTAGATTACTTTTCTGTAAAAGAACTTCTGTCTTGAGGACTAGTAGCAAAGCCTACTTACTCGACTGACATTTTCAAAGGCTATGGTAAAGAATCACCTGTATTAGCAGAAACTGCATTCGATTTGCTAGCCACAACAGCTCAATGATACTCCCACTGTCCTGCAGTTTGTTCTATAAAATGTCATTTTCCCCAAAACATAAAAAGAGAAGTTGAATCACGTTGTTTTACTTAACTTTGGTGAAAGAAACCCCTTTAAATCAGCTCCCACACTATAGTATGGACTTCTTTCTTTTCTTTTCCACCATTATTCATCAGGATGATTTTTCCAGAGGACTTGGGACTGAGGATTATTCTGATCCTTCCTCCTCTGTGAAAATTTCCTAGAAGAGATCGACTTCTTTAAGTTATGACTGGGTTCATGAATTTATATTAGAAGTGGAGAGATTGTCTTCAAATTAGACTTCAGTGTTACCTTTTTGTGTACTTCTTGTGGAAAAGAGATGCCATAGTAAATCTTCTAGAAGACTACCATTTATATAATCCTTTAAAAATGGTAATTTGTACATACTGTTTCCTGTTAAGGCAGATGTAATTATATTTAAGAAAAATATTCAAATTTTGAACATTTCAGAGATGGTCCTTCTTCAGATCTGGTACATAGGTGGTGCTCAATATATATGTGTTAAATAGAATAAAAAAGAAAAAAAAATCACAGAGACTAGGAAGAGAAATTAAATTGTAGGAGTATATTGACTTAAAAGTTAGTTTTTTGCATTATATCTGTTTAGCTACATGATTTTCTGAAGGAAAAGCTTATCTACAGCTGTTAATTCTGATCTTAGGAACTGTTTATCTTATTAATTTCATTAGTAGTTTATCTAAAGGGAGATACACTTTCTCACATTGGACTTTCTGAAGTCATTATTTATTTTGCTTATGAAATTCAGCTTTCTCAGGAAACCTGCCCCTTAGGTCTTCAAACAGATCTTCCTTCAAACTCACTGTGCCCTTGGTGATTGGCAAAGGATTTCCACCCTTTAAAAAGATAGGAAATTGTAAAACTCCTACTAAAAAAAAAAAAAAAATCTAAAAATAACCTTCCGGGGAGAATTTGTACAATAGCAACCAAATGCCTTGGCACCAATTATGTTTATGACCCTTGCCTTATCCCAAAACATTAATAGAGTTTGAGTCACATAAGAAAATCACTTGGGTTGGGCTTGACCCTACCTGTCTACATGGATAAAAACATTTTGTAGAATGCCCTTTGTGACTTTCCTAGCAGCCAGGCCAAGTTGAGAAACATGGCTTATAGGCCTGCACTCCTCTCTTCTGTACTGCCCCCTTTTTCTAACCCCTGAGTCTGTTCCTTTTTGGTTCTTTGCTCCATACAGAATAAATCCTTTCCTGGACTGTATTTATTTATTTATTTTTCACTTCTGGCTGCACCTCTGGGGAGCTTTTAAAGTAATCCCAGTGCCCGAGCCAAGCCCCTGACATTCTGATTCATTTGCCCTGATATAGGGCCCTGGAATCAATATTGTTTTATTTTATTTTTTAAAAAAAGATTTTATTTATTTATTCATGAGAGAGACAGAGAGAAAGGCAGAGACATAGACAGAGGGAGAAGCAGGCTTTCCATAGAGAACCTGATGCCGGACTCGATCCCAGGATCCTGGGATCATGACCTGAGCCAAAGGCAGACACTCAACCACTGAGCCACTCAGGCACCCATCAATATTGTTTTAAAAGATCCCCAGAGGATTCTGTTATGGAACCCAGGGTGAGAAATGCTGATTGCTACAAATGGAAAATTTGAACAGAGAAGTCAGGGTATTCACTTAATATCCTGTAGCAAAGCAGTACCATTTATTAGGTTCGGAACTTCCCGTCTTCGGACTCTAAATCCAGTGTCACAAATCAGAGCAAGACTTTATTATAGAACTATGGGAGAATCAAAATCCCTTTCCTTCTAGAAACTCATCAGTAGAGTGGGGTTAGATACTCGTCTAAAAGCCTGTCTCATAGCACAAGTGATTAAAAATCAAAACCAGAGGAATTGGAGCACTGTAGGGTGGGTTGCAGGTGGATGACTTTACAAAGGAGCAAACAGTTGACCTGGCTGGGCCCACCTCCATGGTACCATTGTCCACTGGTGCACCTCAAAAGATATATGGGGAAGCTCTTAAGCATGCCAGAACTTCTAATATCTCCACCTACTCTTTAGGTTCTATGTAGATCTCACTCCATGGAAAGTAGTCTGCTGACTCCTCTCGAATGAGATGTGAATGGACTGAACACGGGCGTGAATTCATGAATTCCAAGGAGGTGCTTTCTTTTGCCAGGCCTCACTCATAGATGTTTTCTTGACATGTTCACATTCCACGTATGTCCAACATATGCTTCATACTTTTAGAAATCTGAAGAATTTAGAGTTTCATTTGGGTAGAGCCTCAATGGAATATTTTTATTCTATCTAATGCCCTTTTAATGGGCTTGAGACTAGGGAGGTTAGAGTGATTGGACAAATATATAAACCATTGCAAGGAATTTACTAGAGTGGAGAAAGATACGAAGGCCCAGAAATGTTATATTTAGGGAGCTTTTAACTTCATACTCACCATGACAACATTGGGACAAATTGTGTAACTGTTTTAGAGAGCTGCACTGTTTACTAGAACTTTCTGCACTGGTGACAGTATCTTATATCTGTGCTCTCCACCGTGCTAACCACTAGTCACATGTGGCTTGAAATGTGGCAGGTGCAACTAAGGAAGTGAGTTTTAAATATTATTTTATTTCAGTTACACTTAAGTGTTAACGGCCACATGTGGCTGGTGGCTACCATAATGCACAGAACAATTATAGAAGATCTGTAAAATCCTCATTTTCTTCGAGTCCTCTAAAGGAACACAATCAGGTAATTTCTTAGCACCTATAATCATAGTGGGGCCGATTACCTTACTTATACCTTTCCATCCCTATACTTGGGAATTGTAGGCTGTCTCTGTCCTGAATGTGTGCTATTCTGATGTTTATGAAAATACTCTTCAGTAGTATACTTTAATTATAATACTTTGTTCTGAGAGGATCCAGCCAGGTCTCTTTTATCATCTGCGTTTTTAGTTTGAATTTTAAAAAGGCTGTACAAATAGTATTGTCTTGCAAGAAAAAAATAGGCTTAAAGCCGATGCCCATGGAGCTGTAGAGATTATAAGACATTCAAACTTCTCCTGGAAATATTGGATAAAGAGAAGTTAAAGAGGCAGATAGAAGTCTCCAAGGAGGAAACTTGCACTGGAGGAATGCTTTTAATTAGATTTAGCTTCCCTCAGAAGAGTCTAGCAAAGTGGCTTTCCCTGAGGGCATCAGGATTTTCCCCCGTGAATAAATTCTCTCCTCCATTGGCCACCTCTCTACTGTGTTCTTCTAGAAACTCACCCTTCCTTGACATGCCGTGACTTGGAAAAGAAGCCAGTATTTTTTTCTAAAATGTTAATTTCCTTGCTTTAGGCTTATGTAGGCTTTGACTGGAAACTTAATCTGTGTGCCTTGTCACTGCATTATGTTTCAGTCACTGAAATGGGGCTTAATAAGAATTACTTGATACCTTAGGAGTCAGATGAGCCTCACTTTTTTTTTTAACAGTCTTTTATCTTAGGCACAGGGATTTGCATTTTGAGAGGTCATGCCAGCTGACTTGAGCCTCTCACAGGTTTCAGCTTGTTGCACACCAAGTTTGGTCCATTTTTCTTACTTCTGGGTCCTTCTGTTGCTGCCACTCATGGCTCATGGGTTTACTGGGGAACTCTAGTCCTTGTCCCTAACTGTCTTCTGTCCTTATCTCAGCAGTAATACTGTAGACAGCCAGTCATTTCACACATAACATATCCTTTAAGAAGTTGGGATGAAACATTAATTGCAAAAGACATCCAAGCCAGTGGGCAAGTCCGTTCCCTGGGGGACTTCTTTTCTGGCTCTGCCCTACTTCTCCTTCTGTATCCCTTCTAGCTTCTGATTTCAGAGCTCCCTTCCAGCTTCCAGCTGAGGAGTCCAGCCAGGTCTTTTAGGATTTCTTCAGATCAGTGTTGTCCAATAGAATTTTCCACAGTCACAAAAATGTTCTTAGTCTTTTCTGGTGACATGTGGCTACGAAGCACTTGAAAATGGCCAGTGCTGGGCAGCCCGGGTGGCTCAGCGGTTTGGCACCGCCTTCAGCCCAGAGCATGATCCCTGGGTCCCGGGATCGAGTCCCACATTGGGCTCCCTGCATGGAGCCTGCTTCTCCCTCTGCATGTGCCTCTGCCTCTCTCTCTGTGTGTGTCTCTTTCTCTCTGTGTCTCTCATGAGTAAATAAATAAAACCTTTTAAAAATTATAAAACAAAAGAAAATGGCCAGTGCTACTTGAAACTGAATATGTGATTGCCTTAGCTTTAGTTATTTATGTTTATTAATTTAGTTGATTTAAATTTAGAAAGCCATGTGCACTCCTGGCTACCCTGTTACACAGGACAGCACTGGACTGAGCCGTTGGCTTCAGAACTATGTGCCTTGACAGAAGCATCTTCTCTTGGGTGCCACATGGTCCTCTCCCTTTGTGAACCAGCTCTTCCCAGGAAAGAAACTCTCCCAACTTCTGAACTGACGTCTTTGAACTGCTAATTTTGATTAGGGAAAACTTGAGATTTTTATTTTTATTTTGTTAGACGTGCCGCTCAGACTGTTCACATTCTCCACACCTGGGTTCAACGTGCCTTTTTTTCTTCTATTGTCCTATTTCCTCTGTGAGCATATCTTTATTCCTTGTCCAACAACTACAGATATGCTTTTTTTTTTTAACAAATAAGAGGAATTTGTCAGAAAGGTAGACATTTTCTCTCAGAACCCAAGGGAGGGATATGAAACTTGGCATTGCCAGAGAGAGGGAAATGGAAAACCAGAAACAAGTGTTTATTGCATACTAACTACCATGTGCCAGGCAATGTTGAAGATTCTAGAGTACAGCAGTGACCTAAACAAAGTCCAGTATGCTCAAGCTAGCGAACAGGATTCTACTAATATGTTGGGGGGTAAGTGCAGAGAGAGGGGCAAAAACTGATGGTTAGTGTAATTTTAGAAAGGGTTGTCATATCCCTATCTGAAGAAGGCATCTATCTGGGATAAGAACATTCTAGTTGGAGGGAATAGCAAGTCCAGATGTCCTAAAACCAGAGTGTGCTTACCTCTTCACACCCTCTCTGCATCCACATGGTCTTTCAACTTCTCTTTTCACATTTATAGATACATGGCTTTACATTGCACTCCTCAAGAAATGGAGCCAGGCTCATCCGCAACCCCATTGGGTTGGTAAAAAGATTAGATTAAAATGGATGAGACACCATGAAATGTAGTCCACATGTGCTTTCTCAGTCACCACTAGGGCCATGCAGCACTCTATACCTCTCAGCTCTCATTCCATCAGTAGATAGTTTCCAGCACTAGGTAGGTTTAATGGGTAAGATTATTTGAGTGGGGGGCAAATCCAAGGGGCAGAAGTTATCTGCATACAAGAGTTTGTGCAAGAAGTCTTCTGAAGATATAGAAGGTGTTGTCATTTAACCTCCCAAAGACAATTCAGAACATTTCAAAGGTTGAGTTACTTATTGCACTTAGCCCCAGTAATAAATGATATTTTAATATGCACATGTGGCTTTTCCCAGAGATGGAAGGAGCCCACAGTACTCCAGTATTCAGTGGCAGGAACAGCGCACCTCAACAGCACTGTGGGTGTGGCTCTCATTTTCTGTATTGAAATGACTACTGGAAGTCTGTCTTGACTCTGCCACTGCCACAGCCTGTTGACAAGGAAAGCAAAATCCTCACGTACATTCTCTCTTCTCACCAACTTCAGTCGGATTGTTACGGTATGGAGGGCAGTTGACTTTTTACTCAGTGGAGTATAGCATCATACAAATCACAGCTACTTTACCTTAGGAGAGCCCGTTATGCTGTTTACTGCAAATAACATTGAGGTCATGACAGCGATGAGTAATGCCCAGGAAAGGCATAAATCCACCTCACACTTTCTCGTCCAACTGCACTGTGAGAAAACAAGCAAAGTTGCCCAGCTTAAGGGCAGATTCTCAGATTTCATTTCAAATTTCCTACCCTTTGTTGTCTCTTCTTGAAGGCTTCACAATGCTTAAAACGTGTTTCTTTTTTATTTCACTTCCTCTGCTTGAAAAACATGAAGGGGAGGTTTCAGAATATTTGGTGTTATCTTAGAAACCAAAGTGAATCTGAATGTGCCTTTTAGTTCTCTTATGCCAACTAGTCAAGGGTAGTTTGGCTGCTACTAGTCAATTAGGAGCCTTCTCAAATTCTTTTAGAAGTAGATCACAGTTTTAATATAATGCTAAAACTGTACCAGGAGTGGTTTTTACTTTTATTTTCTTAAAATTGACTGTATTTCTTTGCCTTAATTTTTATTTTAGGGAAAATTAACCTTCAATTGATGGCATTATAGAAGGAGCTTGATTTGAATTTTTGGCATTTATTTATTTATTTATTTAGATTTTAATTTATTTATTCATTAGAGACACAGAGAAAGAGGCAGAGACACAAGCAGAGGGAGAAGCAGGTTCCCCAGGGGGAGCCTGATGTGGGACTCCATCCCAGGACCCCAGGATCATGACCTGAGGGAAAGGCAGATGCTCAACCACTGAGCCACCCAGGTGCCCCAAATTTTTGGCTTTTAAATCAACATTTGTTGAACTCCTATTTTGTGATACACCCTGGGCCGAGCCTACACACCTTGAAATAAGACAGATGATGGTCCCTGACCTCATGAAGCTTACAACCTGCTGTCTGCCAACCTCAGCACGTTACTTTAAAGATTTCCCTCTTCTGTAAAATGGAAGCAATAATGCTAATCTTCCATAGTCGCTTGTCAAACATAAAGTATAGATCAAGTAATAGGATGTTTTTGTACAATCATACATGTTATTACTTATCATTCCAGCTGAGCCCAGAAATGGATTCAGAGTAAACATACATGTTTCAAATGCTAGAGGTTGTTTTTTTTAAACTGCTAGAGTGAATGTCTGTGCTCCAAACCAGAATTTCCTCCACATCCCCCATAAAATTAGAGGAAATGCCTACAAGGGCTGAGTGGAAAGTGATCCTTTGTCATTTGACATAATTTTCCTTCCTTCCAACCTCACGATGCACGATTTGTTCTTGCAAGATGGATCAGCTGCAGTGATTAGGTTTAAGCCTGAGTGTTAACAGGAGAGGTGGACCTCCCAAAGTTGCAGAGAGTGGGTTTCTCAATGAGCAGAGAAAACAGAGCTTAAATCACACTGATTGGTAGTCCCGAAGCCCTTTATCTTGTAAGCTGAAACATAGCATCTCATTCTATTTAACCAGGGCTGCCAGGTCAATGCTGTGACATGTTTGAAATATTCAACTTTCTTGATTTTGGGGGATTGAACTGTGAATATTTTCCAAAATGAAAGGGACTCGAAGATCATCATATTCACCCCACCTATTTGACTGGTCAAAGGATGGGCACAGAGAGTGGTTGAATAGTTTCTCAGAGAACTCAAAGCCAGCTCACAGTTTGTCCAGGGCCTTCTCTGATGCAACTTGCTTCTATTCCCAGCATGAATTCTCTGGTAGAAACTGCATAGCAATATGACATAATTAATTTTTACATGAGTAAATGACTTCAAGGAGAAGAGATTGAAGAATATTGCTTTTCACATATCTGAATGGCATAGAACACTTCTTGGCCAGGTACTTAACAATCTAGTCAAATTGTTGCTCATACTCTCCTCCAATTTTTTCATCAGCTGCGCATCAAATTGTACTGGTTTTATTTCCTTGAGAAAGGAGGCCAAACATAACTTTATTTCAGCATTTTAGAATCCCGCAACCTTCAAGGCGCCTCGGTGCCTCCCCATCTCTGCATGTCAAACTCACTAATTTTATTAGCATGTTGCCAAACAACACACGAAGTGCCTCGAAGTCAAGACGGATCAGCTCCCCCTGTTGAGTGCTGTGCAAGAGTCAGCAGAGGATTTGAAAATCGAACTTGATGCTCAAGTTACTGCCTATTTGCCAGACCTACGCGGGTTATGAACAATATTTTAAAGCCAGATCATTTGGCTCTAGAAGGGTGTTTAAAAATCTGAGCACTCTTGGGAACTTTATTACAGCAGTGGTTGATTCCATTAGATCTCTTTGAAAGCTTTGAAGCGCGGTGGTCACAAAATGTTACTATATTTCAGTTTGTCTATTCCTTCAAATTTCCTGAAATATTTCATAGAAGTCATCAAACTGCTGCCTTCCGTTGATGACTAGGAATAGGTTTACCAAACTCTTAATTATCTTGTCATGCCTTTCCCATAATTTTCTTTTGTGAGAGTGTTGCATGCTGTGTTACTTTTCTAACCAGAGTGCTTGTATGGCACTTTTTATTGTCCGGATGATTTTCACGTGTACTTGAAGCATATTTTCTCTCCATCCTGACCCCAGAAAGTACTATTTCGTAGATTCAGAAATGGGGGGTTCCAAGAAGTTAAGTGTTTTGCCTTGGGTCCTGCGGCTCTAGTTAACAGAACCTCAACTCTGAAGTCTTTGACTTGAAAAGTATTGGACTTTACCAAGCTGCCTGTATTATATATGTCTTCTAAAATAAGTAATTACAAAGAATCAAAGCTATTTTATAAGAAATGTACTGCTTCTCTGTCCCTACTCCCACCCCCACCCCCTTCCACCACCCACAACCCCTTCTGGCCCCACTCAGTGCCTTTGCCTTCGGCTGGAAGGAGTATAAAGTTCTGCTCGGGAACCTTTCCACAGGAATAGCTATCGCACTGCTAGTATTAGGAGGGCTGAGAGTTTTCTTGTGACCTGTGGCTTTGTTTCTCTTTAGCTATCTCTCATTGACTTTGGATAGTTATTTCACCTCTTTGACCCTTAATTTCCCCCATCTATAAAATAGCGATGACAAAAACACATGAAATAATCATCACAACACTTAGTATTGGACTAGGCATTTGGTCTGCATTCAATAAATGGTGTAGGGATGCCTGGGTGGCTCAGGGCCTGATCATGAGGGGATCCTGCTTCTCCCTCTGCCTATGTCTCTGCCTCTGTGTCTCTCATGAATAAATAAATAAAATCTTTAAAATAAATAAATGGTGTAGAAATAACTATTATTATTATTATTTATTATTATTATTATCTAACAGATCTGTCTTCTAAAGTAGAAAATTTTCCTTTTCCTTAAACTGAAATGTGAATGTCCATATTAGTGAATCACATACATATTGGAAAATATCTATATTGAAGAATTAGACATGAAATTATGTGTTCCAGTTAAACCTCTAATATTGGAAGAAAGAAATGATTGGACATGTTAAAAAATCATTAAAGTGAAATAAATCAATCAGAGAAAGACAAATATCATATGATTTCACTCATGCGGAATTTAAGGAAAAAAACAGGCGCGTAGCAGAAGGGGGTAAATAAGATGAAACCAGAGAGGGAGATAAACCATCAGAGATCCTTTTATTAAGATTTTATTTATTTACTTATGAGAGACACACACACGCACAGAGAGAGGCAGAGACACAGGCAGAGGGAGAAGCAGGCTCCATGCCGGGAGCCTGATGTGGGACTCGATCCCAGGTCTCCAGGATCAGGCCCTGGGCTGAAGGTGGCGCTAAACCACTGAGCCACCCGGGCTGCCCAGAGATTCTTAACCATAGGAAACAAACTGAGGGTTGCTGGTGGGAGGATGGGACAACTGGGTGATGGGCATTAAGGAGGGCACTTGAGTAATGAGCCCTGGGTGTTCTATAAGACTGATAAATCACTGAACTCTACCTCTGTAACTAAATAATACAATACAATATAATATAATATAATATAATACAATATAATACAATATAATACAATATAATACAATAATAATGTATGTTAATTGAGTTTAAATGAAAAAAGTCATTAATGGTAAAAATTCAGATATAGCCACAGGGGCCAGACAAGATCCTGCCACATCTTTTAATTTTCTTAATTGGAGTTGGAAATCTGGCTTTTCACGTGAAATATCCTCATTTTAAAACTTGGTTTCAATTATTTTTTTAAGGTTTTATTTATTTATTTGAGAGAGATAGCCTGACCAAGGAGGAAAGGCAGAGGCAGAGGGAGAGGAGAAGCAGATTCCCCACTGAGAGGGGAGCCCAACATGGAGCTTGATCCCAGGACCCTGAGATCACAACCTGAGCAGAAGGCAGATGCTTAACCGACTGAGCCACCCAGGCGCCCCTGGTTCACATTTTCAAAGGAAAAGAGTTTAGGCCGAACAGAGCACATCTGTGGACTGTACGGTGCTCATGCAGTCCCTGCTCCAGTGTCTCCCAGCCTGGTCTGCTCCCAGGTTACTTGGTGTCAGAAACCAAGCATCTGGGACCTCACCTCTTAAAAAAGTACTTGACCTGAGTGCTATCATATTTCCTGTCCTTTACAGAGCACGAGTATGGAGATCATCTGCTTTGACCAGTATTTTCACATATGTATAAAAATGTAATAGAAAAATCTCTCAGGCACCAGGCATGCACCAGGATGCTGCTGCACATGTTAAAGAGAAGGGGAGAAAGCCTCTACAGAGAAATTCTCTAAATGAAAAGTGCGATCTCAGAGGAAATTGATACGCAGGTCAAATTCCTTGCTTAGTTGAAACAAATGGCTCAAGTGCCTATTTTTTCTGATTCTCTAATAGTTCCTACCTTAAAAAAAAAAACTCAGATTTTCTATTAGGTTTTGAATTTGGCATTAGGTTGCATCAATGCTTCAAGATAAAATATTGCTTAAACCTTAAATGAATAACTTGATTAAGAAGCACATCTCCATGTAGAGTCTTCCCATCTCCAAAGTTCTTTTGATAAAAATCATTTTTGTACTTTTTTTTTTTTTTGGTTCCCTGCAAGAGCGTAAGCATCTTGTCTTGTACTATCATACATCCTTGCCGTAAGGGTTTAAGATGACAGGGCTCACTGAGCAGATACATAATGCATGTTGGTTTTATGTTGGCTAATTTTTCTAGTAACATATTATTTGAGCTGAATTGGAATGCTGTAGCACTCCATAAATTGTGTGCTCATTTTCTTGCCTCTATCGGGCTATCTACTAATAGTGTTTGTCACCAAGAGAGTTAAGTTAATCACATTTACTTGCAATAATCTCTGGAGCCTTTTGCTTGTTGCCTCAGTATACCATCCAAGCTGTATCAACTCAGGAAGAATTGTTTTCTCAGTTACTATTACTTTACATAAAGTATCAACTTTAAAACATTTCCCAGGGGAAGAACAGTTACAGTGTTGACAGTTTGTGAAATAGTTCCAAATTGTACTCCTTCACTTGGTATAGTATCCATTTGCATCAATGTGGCTTAATTTTTCAACTGGTTTCCTCTTTTTCTCAGCCCCAGCCCTTGCATGCTCCTGGTATTGGCTAATCTCAAAGTCTCCATAGTTAGGATTTGCCAGATAAAACACACTGTGAAAATCAGCTTTCTCAATGATAAACTAAAATTGCCACGTATGGATGGTGCTATTTGTGGCCAACTGCTCACCCCTGCCCAGCTTTTTGAGGGCTGTTTTTCTACTAGATCCCTATTAAAGATGAAGGAAGATGATTGAGAGAGCTAAAAGTTTTTCAGCTCTTTGAATATGGCAAAAATGCGAGGGTTCTGAAATACTGCCTTTGGCAATAATATAGATATTTCCATCTGCAAGAGTCATTTTAAGTGTTTGGGTTTTGTCACCTGATATGTGACCTGATTCTGGGACATATATCCAAAAAAAAAGAAAGCAGATTCAGCAAGTGCTGGGAGAACTCAAGCTGCACATCATCCTCAGCGATCCAAGAAATTCAGGGCTAAGCAAGAAAACAGAGTGTGCATATTGGGAGCTATTTGGAGCGATAGGAGCTGGGGAGTGTTCAATTGAGAAGTTTGCAATTGAAACTCCAGCTCAGTTATTTTATGTTTGTCACTAGAAAATGCCAATTACTTTTTCCATTCAGCTACAGCTTGTTTTATTCTATATATGGCTTTAAAATTTTTCCTTGTAAAAATCAAATTTTAAAAATCCTCTTTTAAAGACACAGTCAAGTTTTCAACTTAAGTACCCTATTGGATTAATCCCCTTGAAACATTCCTTTATCCCTTAATTCACTTGTTGGGTGAATACAAATCTCTCTGTTTGTTTATGCAGTTTTCCTTAAAGCAACCCATAGTGAACAATTCAACTCATTTTACCAAAAAGGCTAAAAAGTAAAACAAGAAAAAAAGAAAAAGGAAAGAAAAGAAACCCAAACCTTCAAAGCCAAATTCCTCAGTTGAATTAGTCAAAGAGGGAGGGAACATACACATTCACATACACACATATCCCTCCTCTCTAATTCATTCACAGTTACCTATACTTTTTTTTTTTTTAAGATTTATATATTCACTCATAAGAGACACACAGAGAAAGGTAGAGACATAGGCAGAGGGAGAAGCAGGCTTCCTGCAAGGTAGCCTGTTGCAGAACTCCATCCCAGGACCCCGGACCATGATCTGAGCCAAAAGCAGATGCGCAACCATTGAGCCACCCAAGTGCCCCAACAGTTACCGGGGTTTTAGTGAAGTTTTATTAGGATGGTTGACAACTGTCCAGATCCATTAGTTTACTTGCCAGCCCCTGACTTCTAAGTCTTTAAACCAGGCCTTGAGTTTATTCAGTTCATGTCTAGCATAGAATGTTTCTGAGAGTAGGTGGACAAAGTCTGAGATTCTGTTTTTGGTCCTGTGCTTCTGCTGGGCCTTTTTCTCTACCTCAACTCTCTTTGCCTTTTCTAAATCTCATTTGGGTCTGGCCAGTTGTATGAACAGCGTACACACCAGGACATACATGTGCCTCTCTGTCTTCCCATCTGTAAAATGCAGGATGTGTATTTGTTGAGTGATTCTCTGTCTTCAGAGATCTCGTCTCTAGATTGTCTGCATCCCTCATTTTGCTCAACCTTTCCTGGTTTGAGCTATGTTCTCAGCCCAGGGTGCCTTTTTGTCCTCCTACTTCTCAAAACCACCCATTCTTCAAAGACAGACTCTAGCAGCTCTTTCTCCTTTTCTGGCATCCTGCTTAAATTTAAAGGCAAGTAGGTTGCAATTGATAATTCTGCTTCTGCCTCTATTTCTCTCCTATCCATACCATGGTCTCCAAGGTAACTACATGGTGGTTTCTCTCCTACTGATCCTAGTGCTCCAGAGACCAAGTAGGACCATCACTTGAAGGAAAGCCCACCTCCCCTGCTCTCAATATATTTATAATAACTTAGAGAGTGAGGGTTCAAGCACTTTTGAAACTAAAAACAGAAGGTATTGCATTGTGTTAGACTTTCCAGGTATGCCGTAGAGAAGAAAAAATATTCCTTGACTTAAAATATCTTTGACTTAATCACAAGGTGTTTTTTGCTTGTTTATAGTAATGGGCCAAAGTATTTTATTCACTTGGAAATGTCTTTCTTTCATGAAGAATCATGAAGGGACTCCTCTGAGGCTGCTTGACTTGCTGCTTTGTTCTAGAGAGGAGGACGTGTGTGACGGACCAATACACTTGTCCCACCTGGTCTCGGGGGCCGTGTGGTGTTTGTTGCCAGCATCACAGACCATGGCGGCTGCCTGCCAGATGGTTGCCTCAGTGTCTGACTCTGAAATGCCAACTGCAATTAAAAACCTTCTTTCAGAGAACAAGTCTTTCAATTCTGGGCCCATATGGTGATCAGAGCCTCTGGGCCTGTGATCGTTTAAGAGGCCAGACTCAAGAGAAAAGCAGATGGAAAGAACTGTAAGATGAGACATGCCTGTAAAAAAGGTGAGGAATAGTATTTAATTTTGCTGGATCCGGCATGAGTGGAGAAAGGGAAATAGTGGCCAGTCAAAAACCCAGTTCACCCTTGCCTTCCCATTCAACATACGAACCAGCAGCATGGGCCTAACCTGAGAATGGTCTCAGCTCCTACCTGTAATGCTCAGTGTGATGAGGGCTTGGTCAGGTTACGGGGCCCAGTTCTTCCATCACACATTAACCTGGGTGTTGCTGTGAAGGTACTTTGCAGATGTGATTAACAACTGCAGTCCCTAGACTTGAAATAAAGGAGATTAACCCCGGCAATGTGACTGAGCCTCTTTCAATACATTAGAAGGCCTTGGGAGCAGAAAAGTTTTCCCAGAGAAGAAATTCTGTTTCAACACTGCCACTTTCATTCCTGCCTGAATTTCCAGCCTGCTGGCCTGCCCTATAAATTTCAGACTTGCTAGCCCCTGAGCCAATACACTACCCCACACCTGTGGGTTAAATGTATTCCCAAAAGCTTTGTGTCCCTCTTAACATCTGAGAAGCACTGCTCAGAAGCATACTAAGTTCTGTTTGCCAGTTGCCATGGATTATTCTTTGAGGTGCTGCAGGTAGTTGTATTAATTTTCGTGGTCCTGCTCTGAAATATATAGCACTTAGCAAGACAGTCACAAGCATTTGTAGAATAAATTAATTATTAAGTGTCCTACCCCCCAAACACACCACTAAACAATAGTAGATAGATGCATGAATTTAAAGACACATGAATAGTGTTTAAGATTATTTGTAGAGTCTTGAGATTTTACCTAATTGTTTAGTTAATAGTTGACACCATTCCCAAGATATGGACTAAGAATTTATATCCAAAATTCCCTATATTTATCTGGAGTAAATCTAAGCCTTATTAGGCTGCTTATCTCTGATCTTCAAAGACAACAGTACTTTTCCAGAAATAGACACAGCTAAGCATTTACTTAATTCATATTCTCAAGACTTGTAACTTGTGTCTCCAGGCAATGAGTTTGGGGAAAATATGCCCCAAAATGAGGAAGGCAGCATGACCCAGACTGAAGGTCTTGATATTACTCATGGGTTTGTTTGAAGAGAAGTGAAATATGATGTGCCATGTGACCCCATCATATGCTGAAAGAAGCTGCCCATGCTCACTTCCTTTAGTGAATGACTTTCTAGGTGAGAAATACTCTTAGTGGAACCTCTTTCGGGGGGACATTATGAATAACAAATTTGCCTGTTATGGGTTGAAAATTCCCTGAGGATGGTCAGCTGCATGCAGAGGGCCTATAGACACTAAAATACACTGCCTTCACATGAGAACATATTAACTAAGGACACAGGAGAGTAATTTAACCTGAATTGGAAGTAATTTTGAAGTTGGTTAGGGTTTATTTTGGGGTTTATCAGATGTGTTTTGTTGCGCTGTTTAGGGTACTATCTTTGTCCCTGGCTATTGACATATATACATTTAATCTCCATTACTTAGGCTTCACGAACATTATTGAACATAAAATGGTTGATACTTGCAAACGCAATTGTAACTTCTTTTCCAGACGATTGGAATGTACAGATGTAATTGTGTCTACAGTGAATAAGCCATTGCCTCGTTTCCTGCCCCCAGGAGCCCTCCACCCCACTCCGATGAATGGTGTACTACTTAGGGTGCTATTAGTGACCCTTGAGGACACTGGGCCAGTCCTTGGATTCTTCAGGAGGGGTTTATGGGTCTTCAGGATACCTGTTAGTCAACCCTCTGCAATGATGAGCAAAACTATGTGTATGTCTCCACCCTTCTCCCCAGACTGACTTTACTAAAGTTTTTAATCAAAATTCGGTGACCTCCAACAAAGCTTAAGGGTAGCTTTACCCTTTATAATTCACCCTATCCCATTCACAAGGCTTAAAGCAGAGACTGACAGTTATTGACTGACTGGGGTTGTCAAGGTGGGATCCTCCTGAGGTCAGTTAGTAGGCAGTGGCTGGCTGGGGAATGGGGAGAAGACGTTATGCATTATAGTGAATATGCCCCTGGTAAAGGCTTTCAAATTAAAAAAAAAAAAAAAAAGCTGATCAAACTAAAAAGTCTGTTCACCTTAGCAGTGGTCAGCTTTTACAATAATAAATAGAAAAATGAGGCCTCCTCACTGGGTACTTATGACATGATATGTGATAACTTACGTACTTTAAGTGGCACACAGTAGGTACTTCATGTATGAGTTCCCATTGTACGCCATCCCCTCCCCCATAGGCCTGTGTCTCTGAGAACAGAGTGAAATTGGCTGTTTGCATTTTTCCCAGAGTTCATTGCAAAGGTCTTCCCTTCCTGGGTCTTACAGTAGGCAGTGTGCATCGTACACCTGTATGTCTCCAGGGGCCCCATTTGCAGACTGCGGTCTGAGTAACACCTCCAGAGCTATGAAGCTTGGTGACCCTTCTCTATTCTCTTTCTTTCTTTCTTTCTTTCTTTCTTTCTTTCTTTCTTTCTTTCTTTCTTTCTTTTTTTGATGGCCCTCTTTTGTGTTTTGTGTTTTCACTGTTGATTGTGTTTTGTAGGCATCAGATCTAAACCACTTATACTTGTCAACACGTCTGTGGCCGCCTCTGTGGCTTCCAACAGCAGACTCACTGTTTGCACTTCTCTCCTTTCACTCCTGCCTCCTCTAGCTTTTCTCACACTTCTTAGCTTGTGTTAGAAAATCATTGGCCAGCCAAGCAAAGGACTCCTTTCCATGTGAGGTGTAAAAGAGTTCATCACATAGCTTTAAGAACCTGTTTTTCACAAGAAAACTCCTTCCAGATTATTGAAGGACTGCTCCTTCACTGTCACAGAAGTTGTGTGTGAATGTGTGCATGTGTGTGTGTATGTGTGGTGGTGTGGTGCCTTTTTGTTTTGTGCCAGTCGTGTTGTTTTCAGCTCATTCTAGGTCAATGTTCTCTGCCTAGGGTGCACATTAGAATATCTAGGCAGCTTCGAAAAATCCTGATGTTCAGGCCACCTTCTAGAATAATCAAATCAGCAAATCTGGAAGTGGGACTCAGGACTTATTATTTTTGAAATTTCCTAGGTGATTGATTGTAACATGCCCTCAAAGTTGATAACTACTAACTAGTACAAGCTGAAATCCTAAAATGCAAAAAGGCTGAATTCCATTTCATGGAGGTTTGATTTTATATTTAAAAACAACAAAGCTTCCTAACCAGCAAAGACATGTTTGTTTGTGTAAAATATACCCTGTACCAAAAACACAAAATCTCATAACAAAATATGACCCAGGCTTTTGTTGTTTTACCCATTCTTATAGGGAAACCTAGAGGGATAAATTAGTTGCTTCACAGAAAGATCCAAATCTAACTGTTGTAGGAAAATATATATATTTATTGTCGTCTTAATACCAAGTTGAACACAAAGTTCAGAAAGCATTTTGGCCTGTATTTTTAGCTTAGCATAGGGCTCTTGGTCTGGGAGACAAATTTCAAAATAGTTTGTTGCCTAAAAATATACTTCCTGAAATGAACTTGAGGCCTGAGAGGGATGAATGAGGTTTTTTTTTTTCCTTCTATATTTAATGTTACCACAAGAAAGCAAATCTTAAATTTATATATGTTTGTATTTTTAGACACCTAGGAAACAGGTGCTATGCTCAAGTGACAAAAAGGGTTTCGTGGCAAAGTGTGGATGACAGAAATCTAAAATTCACAGGACAGAGAGATACCATGGGAGGACATTGAAGTTGTTTGCCTGGCATTAGGCAGGAGCATACTTGAGAGAGGAAGGAGATGAGGAGGCTCGCCTCAGGCCTTTCCAACAGAGATCCCTGGGAGAAGCACACCTCCCAGCTTCCTAGTGGCCAGTGCTACAGGTGGTCTAGGCACATAACATTTCTTAGCCTAGCTTGGAAGTGTCTCTAAGTCATGTTTGTTGACCAAATGCCTCATAGCCTTGTCCTACTTCACTTGACTCTCCAAACTCATCCCTTTAACTTCCATTTTTGCCAATAGATAGATCTCTTGGATGAAAAAGATGGGGGCGGCAGTGTTACACCTTTTTTAATGGCCTTTCAACATGTAGCATGGTTTTTTCTCAAAACAGTCTATCTTTAACGTGTTATGGATGACTGTGAATGAATATTGCATTTATAATCGCAACCCTCCCATCTGAGTGAAGAATTTTTGTATCTTTTTCTACTTGGTTTATTTTTTTTAAAAGATTTTATTTATTTATTTATGAGAGACATAGACTGAGAGAGAGAGAGAGGCAGAGACACAGGCAGAGGGAGAAGCAGGCTCCACGCAGGGAGCCTGATGTGGGGCTCGATCCTGGGACCCCAGGATCACACCCTGGGTCAAAGGCAGGCGCCAAACCGCTGCGCCACCCAGGGATCCCTCTACTTGGTTTAAAGAGCCAAATGTGAACTTGTTATATTGATCCCTTTGTGTATTCACTATTCAGTCACTCATTCAACAGATACTTTTGGATATCTTCTATGTAGCAGGTCCTCCTCTTCGCACTGGAGACCCAGTATGTAAACAAGGCAGACAAAAGCTTGTGGAGCTTGCATTTTAGTGAATAGATGATAAGTAAGTGAGTGAGGTAGATGTGCAGGACATAAAACAGACTCTTGAGGTAGAACTCAGCTTGTCCTCACCTGCAGGACTCCAGTGCTTTGAGCCTCACCAATGTTTGGGATTCTGTCTCAGAGACAGTGTTGATTAATCACCTGATTTCCCTCAAGGTGATGGGGAGAAATTAGAACTAGTCTCTTGCAAGGAAGGCCCTTAGTGCTCTTCCTATACAGGTCAAGAGAACGAGGGCAGTCTCCTACCTCACCTCCACTGTCTCCTCTGAGTAGGCCAACACCCCTTTGCACCAGCTCTGCTCCATTGTGATCTGTTTCTGCCCATCTGGATGGTGACACATGTCAGGATCCCTTATCCTCCATGCTTCTCTCTAGTTTGGGTTACCCTACCCTCATCTGTTTCCTTGTCTGTCTACTCAACTAAATGATAATTTCCTTCAGGTAGTATTGTCTGCACTCCTAGCACCCATAACTATGCAGTGGACCAATCAGATCTATGTTTCTTGATTGAATGATTGTGTTTGGAGCTAGAGTGCCTTATGGTAATCACTAACAAAAGCAAGGAGTTACTCGAACCTCCCCTTCTATCCCAGCCACAGCACCCTACAATGACTTTCATTACAAAGTGCGTATGTGAAGGAAATTCTAATTGGATGTGAAGGCATTATTTTGGTTCATTTGAAATTGCATAACATCATCAGGAATTCATTGGCAGGCAGCCTAGCAGTGAGATACTCATTTAACGTGTCTTTCTTTTCTCTCCCCAGTTAATAATGACATGATGGTCACTGACAGCAATGGTGTCATCAAATTTCCACAATTGTGTAAATTTTGTGATGTGAGATCTTCCACCTGTGACAACCAGAAATCCTGCATGAGCAACTGCAGCATTACATCCATCTGTGAGAAGCCACATGAAGTCTGTCTGGCTGTCTGGTAAGGTGACCTTTAAAAATCTTCCTTTCCCCCATTTTGTGAGTGATGCACACCATGGTGCATAGAGTTGAGGGTGTCTCCATGCCTCACATGTACCTTTCCTTCAGGCTATTTGTCTTTCAAATATTAAATGGAATTTCCAGAGATGTTCTGTACATTCTCAGATACGTACACATCTGTGTGTGTGTGTGTGTGTGTGTGTGTGTGTGTGTGTGTGTATGCCTGTGACAGTATGTAAGATGACCTTTAATATTCACAATAAAATCCAGGAGGGCCCCTTCCTTGTATGAAGGAGAGACATTTGCCACTTGTCATTTTAACTGTCACCCCCTTGGTACCCCAGAGTGACACCAGGAGCTTTGTTCTTCTGAGGCCATTTCAGTCTTGTTCTGTGGAAGGAGAGATGATGAAAGGAGGGCTATTGGAAGAGGGAAGGCTTTGTCAAAAAAAGGGAAGCTTTTTGCAGCACCAGAAAAACAACTCATTCTTTAGTCAGAAACCCTGGCCATGTCACTCACAGCACCACGGGCTACATACTACATCGTCTTGGATCGGCACTGTGCATTTCTCTTAGATCACATTTCCACCATAGTTGGTCTCTCTCTCCCCCTCCTCTTTCATCTCCCCCATCTTAATACACACATACACACACATACACAATTCTCACAAATCCTTTGATTCCTTCATAGTTATGGATTGGGAGTATGAGCAAGAGATAAAAGGAGAATAGAGATTAAAAGAGCCCTCATTTTTGGGATCCCTGGGTGGCGCAGTGGTTTGGCGCTTGCCTTTGGCCCGGGGCGCAATCCTGGAGACCCAGGATCAAATCCCACGTCGGGCTCCCGGTGCATGGAGCCTGCTTCTCCCTCTGCCTGTGTCTCTGCCTCTCTCTCTCTCTGTGACTATCATAAATAAATAAAAATTTAAAAAAAAAAAAAGAAAAAAAAAGAGCCCTCATTTTATAAAAAGGTAAAAATTCATTAGTGAAATATAACATTTGCAGGGCACCTGGGTGACTCAGTGGTTGAGTGTCTGCCTTCAGCTCAGGATGTGATCCCAGGGTCCTGGGATTGAGTCCCACATCCGTATCCCCAAGGGAAACCTGCTTCTCCCTCTACCTATGTTTCTGCCTCTTTCTCTTGTCTCTAATGAACAATTAAATAAAATATTTTTTAAAAAAGAAAAAGAAATAAAACATTTGCAGACTTATCCTGATGTTTTTAATTTATTAGCCACGTTTTTCTTAAGTAACCTAGGCATCTCCCTGCCAATTGATAAATGAGGATATAAACCCAAATATCTTCCCACCCCCTCGTTTGGGGAACAAGTCTTCTGACCACATACAGTTAGCCTTGATGGTAGATCTGAACAGCTTGCAAATTTCTGTACATGCTGAGGATGAACTAGTTTCTTAAGAACTAAAGGAATGTTAAGAGCAAAGAGCTGTCGTGACAGCTTGCTGTACCTGCCAACTTCATTCAGGTCCGGTTTTGAACAATGCTTTTGCAAAAAGGATTTTGACATAGATCCTGTTGAGACCCAAAGGGGCCAGTATGACTGCAGGCTTAGGAAGTTTGCCACGTGAGGAATGCCTGATGAAATCAGACACAGCAAGTCCAGTAGAGAGAAGACATGAGTTCTGTTGAGAGATGTGCTGGGTGGGTTCTCAAGTAGAAAATATAATAAACTTGTTCTGGGTAATTCTGAAGGGCAAAAAGAGGATCCATAAAATTTATAAGAGGGCAGGCTTCAGTATAAGTTTAAACATTTTCACAATCGTGGTTTCTTAACAGCAAAACAGGCTTCCTCCTCTGAGGAGTCAAAGTTCAGGAGATGCCGAGGGACCACCCATCAAGTCTAGTGCAGGAAAGATTGAGATACCAGATTGGGTGGCTTCAGTGGTTCCTTCTTTGCTTCTGTTCTCTGCTGATCATCCTTACTTACATATGCACTGTGGCAAGACAGCTTACTTCTACTACTCCAGACAGGCTCATCTAATAAAGATATTTTTTTATTGACCCATGGTACAAGACCCAGTGACTGAATGGGAATCAAGTCTCCCTGGGATTCCAATAACTAGAATTGAGGCATTACTTGCTGTCTCAGAAAATATGACCATGTAGAGGAGAGGAAACCTTCCTGTCTCCTCACTGTTCCCACCATCAAGAGTTAATGCAGTGAATATTGTTTTTACCTGTCTAAGCAAAGACAAATACTCCTTGGGGAGTGGAGCTGTCCTTCAGGACAGCTCTGACCCACCATCTGAGCTTCACAGCTTCCAAGGGATCAGAGTCAGTTGCTAAGATCTGCGTTGTGGTTCAATCCCCACTGTGTGCAGTGCTGCTTCCCTTACAGGTTCCTCTCCAAAAACTCTCTGCACAGAAATCTCACAGCCTTAAGGTCTGTTTCTAGGGAACCCAAACTAACAGCCAGATGTGGAAACTGAAAGGCTCTATCCTGGTAGTATGTTGCAGTGCCTCGATTCATCTTGGTGTTTCTTTCATTCATTCATGGATTCGCTTGTTCATTTAACTGAAGTCAGTTGTGCACCCATACCATGTCAAATGTGTAAGTTCTTTCCAAGATAAAAATCCCCTGGAACTGAAATTGGTTTTATTTTCGTGGTTCTTTTGTGAGTGGATCATGAAAAACCTCTTCAGTGGCTCAGAGCTAATATTTCAGGACAAGGAAGTCTGTATTTATTTCATTGTATTTTCCCTTCCTATGCTCAGCTGTATCCAAAGATATTTTGCAAAGTTGACTTTGCGTGCCCAGGAGCACTGTTAGAGGAATGAGTGGAGAAAGCAGTTAAGGACTTTCCCCAGGCTCAAGTAGTCTAATTGAATTTCCTCTCTGTGATTTTAATTCTCTAAGCAGCGAGGGAGTGGAAGGCAAGATTCTCTTGAAGAACTGCCCAGTGGTTATAGAGCAGCTTTCCTTCAGGACTCCCAGTACCTTCCTCATTCCATTCCTTGGCTCTAGAAGCTTCCTAAGGAAGAGACACTGTTCTTTTACCTGGGGGTATGGAAGACTGAGCATGCCTTCATTTTGTTACCCAAACCGGGAAACAACCCTCATTGGGCATGCACATGTGCACATACACATACATCTGCTCCACTGGGGGGACAGGAAGGAAGGTACTATAGTTTCATGGCTGCCATTTTTGCCAAGACTTCCCAGTAGCTTTGGGTGAAGGATAAATGGATTTTTAAAAAAGATTTTATTTATTTATCCGTGAGAGACAGAGAGAGAGGCAGAGACATAGGCAGAGGGATCTTAGGACCCTGGGATCATGACCTGAGCCAAAGGCAGATGCTCATCCACTGAGCCACCCGGGTGCCCCAGGATAAGAGGATTTTTAAATGTACACAGTTTGCTGTGTGATCATGCCAAGTTAAGTTTCACATAGTTCCCTGCTATCTACCCTAGAAAAAGGAATCCAATCATGGCTCTTCCTTTACCAGTAGGGACCTACTTAGCAAGGGCTTGCTTCTTTTGTGCCTGCTGGAGTGTTAGTTCCAGAACCAGAACCCTTGAGCTCCTTCACCAAGGCCACGTATGCCTCTGCAGGAGCCACCTCTGGGTTGCATGGATGTCAGACACGTTGGCTCCCATTCCTAGTTAGACTCTTCCAGCTGCATCTTATCCCCTTGTTCACATATTGTGTTGCACTCTCAGAGGTGGTACCGTCCAGTTCCTCTTTCTCTGTGGAGATGGCCCCACCTGTTCTTCAGGAAAAGGCTGTACTTTAGCTGCTTCTTGCCTCGGCCTGGCTTCTATTGTCCTTGCTGTGAGCAGTGAGCTTGTAGAGGGGAGGCTGGTGTGTGTGAGCAGGCATGTGGGCATGTATAGGCACTCCCCTGCACACACTCACAGTCCTTTCCAGGGAAGATTATATCTGCAAAACTGACAGTCATTCGGGCCTGATTGGTGCCCTCCCCTAGACTCCCCCTCTAGATATAGACACTACCGTTCAAGACAACAGGTACCTTGCATCTGAAAAGGTCAGAGATTGGAGGAAAGAGGTCAGACCAACCTCTGTGTTGGATGTGTTGGATGGAGTCATCCAAGATGGCAAGTTAATGAGAGAAGCAGATTGGAGGAGGCAGAGAATAATATACTTTTCCAAGGATACTGGAGTTTTATTTTGGTTTTGCAATTATACTAGTGGGCATTAGTCATGTCGTTTTTAAATGTAATGTACTCATAGAGCCAACTGAGCACTCTCTAGGGCCTCAGCAAAATGCCACATGAGAGATTCTCTGAGCCCTTAGCTGAGTTAGGCTTCAGCTACGTGATGTGAAGGGCTAGTAAACGTAAAAGCAGTTCGCTCATGACAGCATAAAATATTTTACTGAACTGCAAATAAAGAACACCTTGCAGTTCTTTCCCCATGTGTTTTCATTTTTTCCCTCTTCCGTTCCTTTCTGTGAGTCAAAAAAACTTCCAGTGCTTCATCGAGGAAGTGTGTTCTGTTCTGTCCACACAGCCAGCTGCTGATACGGAATACGCCCTCACACAGAGCATGCTGGGGCCCAGCAAACAGACCCGGGGAACTGCAGCTACTTTCCCGGAATGCTCCTTGAGAACAATTCAGCTAGATGTGACCCCCATTTTGTCAGATAAACTGGGGGGGGCAGCATGAGCCTGGCAGTGCTTTCAGGACAGAAGGTTTAACTCCGAGGACCTTGTGGTCTTCAGTTTACCTTGCTTTCCTTTCTACTGATTTCCTTAGGACTTAACATGTAGTAAAGTGCTCTAGTCAGACAGCCCCCAAGAAAGGTCTTCATGTTTCCAATCCTAGATGGGTTTTGAGAATACGCAATAGAAAAACTGAAATGAGTAGAAAAGCACAGGAGGCTGGAGGCCAGCGTGTTACCATTGGAGAACAGGAATCAGCTGCCACTGTTTGAACGACTTTGTGCAGGAAATACAGTCCAGATTGGTCTTCTGTCCAGGCTTTATTCATTCATTCTATCTCTTTTCTCTCCCTGCCATGAACCTCTGCACCCTAGGAGAAAGAACGATGAGAACATAACACTGGAGACTCTCTGCCATGACCCCAAGGATACCTACCATGGAATTGTTCTCGAGGATGCTGCCTCTTCGAAGTGCATTATGAAGGAAAAGAAGGTGCTGGGGGAGACTTTCTTTATGTGTTCCTGTAGCTCCGACGAGTGTAACGACTACATCATCTTCTCCGAAGGTGAGTTTTCTTCCTTTGAGAGTCTGGAGCCCAGCTTATCTGTGTTCATGTCTTGTGTCCCTTGTCCATGGTCTCTGGTCATCAACTCCGTCTTCTGGGCCTGGAGAGGGAGTTTATACTCTGTGGTTTAGGAACCTAGTCACCGGGCAGGACAAGATGCTTAAGGAGTGCGGGGTTGGTCCTGGCCCATAGCCCCTCTTCCTTATAGAGCCCACATTATTGCTCACCTTCAACCTGCAGCGGTGGTTCTTCACCCCTGGAGCAGCAGTAGCAGAATCACCTGAGAAATTGCCAGCAACGTAGAATCTGGGGGCCCCACACCAGACTATGGAAGCAGAAACTCTGGGTGTGGGTGCCACAGTCTGTGTTTGAGCAAGCCCTCCAGGTGATTCTGATGCCACTCAAATGTGAAAACTACTTGTCTGGAGATTGGAGGAAGCTGTTGGATACTGGGGGGAGACTTACCTTGAATTAACTCAAGTGGTTTTGTCTACATGTTCCTAGGATTTGGCTGAAGGATACTTTCTGAGAGAAGAACTGAAATGCAGAGGGCATGTAAGGGATACCCAGGGAGGCAGGGTTTACCCAGGGAGGCAGGGAAAGGCAAGGTTAGATTCGATCCTCCATCTTTGAAGTTCAGGATTCGCTCAGCTTAAAAGGAGAGCACACACAGCTCCTTCGATTTAAGACACTATTCAGTGATTTTAGCTACAAAATAGCGTATGCTCCTTGTCAAAAATTGAAACAGTCCAACAGTATATAAGAATTTTTAAATGGAGGTACGTGAACCTCATCCCATCTCCTGACCTGACAGATAACTAGCATGGATAGTCTGTTGGATGCATACTTGCCTCTATCATTCATTTATATTATCCTTCCTCACCTCCTCTCTTTCCCTGTTTCTTCCCTCTCTTCTTCCTTCTGACTCTTCCTCAATCCACGTATCTGTCCATCCACTCATCTATCCATCGATCCATTTTTCCCTCCATCCATCCATCTCATACATTCATCCACTTTTCAATGCAAATAGTTGAGCATACAATAAATATTATTTGACAATATTTTTTCACCCAACCACTTTTGCTTCTCCTTTTAAACAAAACAATATATATGGATATACTATGTGCCTTTTAACTATTTTCTAGAAATTCCATAATATGGATTATCTTCTCTGATTGATTTAGCTATTCACCCTGTTGGTAGATTATTTAGGTGTCTCTGCTTTTCCACTTCACGCTACATTGAATATCTTTGTAAAAATGTCTTGTACATTTGTGCTAATATTTCTGTAAGATAGATTTCTAGAAATGAAATTTTGGGTCAGAAGTTAAACACATTTTAAATCTGGATAACCACTATTAAATTGTTCTCCCCACAAAGATATCTAGGTATGTGGATATCCATGTCTCTTTAACACTGGAGATATAAGCCTTTTAATTTTGCCAGTCTGATAATGAAAATAATATTATCTTGGTTTTAGGAATGTAAATTCAGAGTGGGGAAAGATTATTTTAGCCCCAAATAGGTCTGATTCAATAAAAAAAAGTATTCAATAAAAAAGTTCTAAAGTATTAGAACACAAGTTCTAGGTTTACACACCATCCCTGCTACTATGTATATCCCAACGATGAAAACGATGTCTCATGCTTTGTGTGTGGTACTCAATAGCACTGCTCACCCACCTTTTTCTCTCTCTGTGTCCTTCGCCTATTGCCATTTCCCTGCTTTTTTTGTCCAACCCCTTACCGATGCCAACTATTCAGTGTACAAAGTAAGACATAGTCATCTTGTCGGCACCACACTTTCTAAAATCACTTCTCCCTCCTATCTTGTCATCCTGTAAATACTCCTTTTCTTTCATTTCTCTTATGTATTTGAGTTAGGAGGGAAGATGTAACTGTATTAAATCACACTAAAACATGGTAACACTGGATATCCTGACATAGCATCTTCTTTCCCCAAGTAGTTCACCTTTTCAAAGAACTCCCAGCTTAAGCCAAAGGAATTAATCTCTAATAGCAGAATATCCAAACAAGTTTATTACCATTCATAAAACTTTTCTGTCCTTTTGTCTACTGGGTTATCTACAATGTAAGAGTTTATTTTACCCAAAAGGAACAAAAGTTAATAAATGGCCTACAAGTTGGAGATAATAGATATTAGTATAGATATTAGTATAAGCTCTTAAGCTATTCATGACTTCAGTTTTCAGTGTATTTCAACTCAGGTGATAATCACGGGCCCATGTCTATATTTTCCCTCTTCCTCATTATCAGACTATTTCTTTCCTTATGATGCGAGATAATCAGCATAAAGGCATTTCTCCTTGTACAGCTCAGGAAATCCAGCAGAGCTGATGACTTGGTTGCTTGGATGACTTCAGAGTCTCCTAAAATGCTCCAGGGAATGCTTGATTTTTAGACATTTCCCATTTCTGCAGTGGGATAGTTCCCCTACCTAAAATACCACATAATTAGCAATATTTAAGGACCCACTTCCACTCTTATTGCCACCATCTCTCCCTTACACTGAGGAATGAAATCTCTTGAAGCAATCTTTATTTCTCCACTCCAAGTCAAATAAAATGTTAAACACAAACACTCTAAAGTGTTTTATGCTCTATTTTTATTATATAGTGCTCTGTTCTCATTGCCAGATTTCTGATCTGCAAACACAGTGAATAATAATTACTTACATCTTCCTTTTTTCTTAAACATTCAAGGGAAGGGGCCCCTGGGTGGCTCAGTTGGTTGAGCATGACTCTTGATTTCAGCTCAGGTCATGGTCTCAGGGTCCTGGGGTCGAGCCCTGAATAGAGCTCTGTGCTCAGAAGTGGGGAGTCTACTTGAGATTCTCTCTCTCTCTTTCTTCCTCCTCTGCCCCTGCCTCCTACAATCTCAATCTCTCTATATAATAATAAATAATTTTTTAAAAAAACTTAAGGGAAAAAGATGAGCCACAAGATTTTCTTTTTAAATGTAATCTTTATTTTCAGTGCTCTTATTCATGATAGCTGACATTCGAGAGAATGGATCCTGTCTCTCTCTGAAAGACCCTTGGCCAAAAGGTGCTATGTAGAATTCTGAGAAGTCAGGGAATGCCCCTTGGACTCACCCAGACCTCAAATTCCAGTGAGAATCCTTATTGATGGGCTTGTGACAGCTGTTAGAGGAGATCTGTCAGGCTTCTAGACTGAGCATAGAATGTGGGAGGAGGGGAATCTGGAGTAAGCAGCTGCTCTATTGACTTGCAGATACCCACTTTGCAAAGACAGTGTGGGTGTGCGGTTATTCAGCTCCCACTGAACCTTTAAGAATCCAACACAACCACTCCGTTTTATTCATTCCATAAACAGTTTCTCAGGGCAGCAAAGATCCTTAATTTGCAGGGCCCTGAGCACGGGGGTGATTTTTGCTGTTTTAGGAAAGAGAGAAACCATGTAGTGTGACTTTGGTCAAGAGTGAGAGCCTGAGATGGGTTTCCCAGCATTGAAGGCCTATTCCGCTGCTTGCTAGCTTTGCCACCTTGGGCCAGTTGCCTGATATCTCTATGTTGCAGTCCTCTTGTGTGTGAGATGGGAATGAAAGGGCGGGGTGGGAGTGAGGTGGCATTGGCAGAGTTGAATAGATGGGTGCACGCAGAGTAGTACGGTGGGAGGAGTCACTCTTGGCTGCTAATATTATTTAGGGCTTTGTACAGGATTTGGGACTTTTGCTTGAGATGAGGAGTAGAACCGTGTAGCGTCTAGGTCCTAGGTCTGCACCAGGACTGAGGTTGTAGAGTTGTGGGTTGACCATGGCATGCCAGCAGAGTGTTCAGACCCCTCTGGGTATCACACAGAGGGCGTGTTTTGTCTCATCCTCCACACGCCTTCATGGAGGCAAGGGGAACATGTTGAGTCTAGGATTTCTAATCAAAGCGAACCACATCCCTTACATGGCCGGATGATATTACAAATTAGGCACCTTGTTCCTGTTTTGACTCAGAATCACAGCAGGAGGCAGCTAAATAAAAGTCACAAGTACCTCTCAGATCAGTGACCAGGGCAGTCACACTGTCCTTGCTGAAGGAATCCACTCCCGATACTTGTTCTCAGCAGAAGGCTCGCTTTGGGCCATGTGCCTTCTCATTGAGTGGCTGTGCCACCATTGACCTCTTCGTGCTGAGAGTGGGACCTCTGGCCTGGCATGGCTGGGGCGGGGGTGGTGGCCAAAGGAGGTGGGTGATGCTGGGAGAGCCCAGCACAGTAGCCAGTACAGAGTCTGGCTTACTCTTTCCTTGCTGGGGAAGGGGAACACTGTGCCAAGGAGAACAACTCTTCCAAATGGTGAGAACCTTTCATACACAAAGTCTTAGTGCACCAGCAGGGGCAGCCTTACCAGGGAGCTTGTCAGATGTACACAGCCTCCTGGACCTCTTGCACCAGCATCTGCTCTATAACAATGTCCTTGGTGATTCATTTGCACACCGAAGTGAAAAGCACTGGTGTGAACTCACCCAGCTGAACATGGTACCAGAGCTGGGCCTTGTGAAGTTCATGCTTGGTAACTTGCTGAGCTAATCAGCCCAAGAGAAATACATTTGGCCTTAAACCTGGTCATTTGGGAATGAGCTAAAGTCATTGTATTCAGTCCATTCATGTATCATGTAGCAGAACTCCCCAGTGAATTGTGGGTGTGTCTTTCAACAGTGATAGTAAAGGTCATTTTTTTTTATAAATACTCCACAAAGTTGGTGCTGACAGCTGCATGTAGATATCAAACACCTTTTAGGTAACATTTCTTTGGTTTCCATGATAGTGTTTATGTTCATCTGTCTGGGGGATTGTCCCCTGATACATCTCAAAGCAAGATGTTTGGGAACACTTTTCGGATGTGGTTCTGAATTGGGTCTACTGAGGAGGGGATTTTGGTAGCCCTGGGGAGCTCTGGCCAAGTAATACAGTAACGTTAAGAAGAATTTGCCTAAATCGGTTTGTTCCTCAGTTGTCTGTTACGATCATTTGCTAGAGTTGGATATGTGGAAAACAAGAAGGTGACTTATAGGAGCTTCCAGCTCCCAGATGACTGGACCCCTGGCCATCCCACCTTTCCCTCTGACTTGTGAACTTCTCATTCTGGAAATTGAGAGACACTATGGCTCTGCAAGAAAGGGAATTAGCATTAAACTCAAGTCCTGAATTTTAAAAAGTCTAGTTTCAAGGCTAGAGACCCAGCCCCTTCCTTAACTGAAGAGCTAGCAAGCTGATGCCTTGTTTAGCACCCACGCTGTGGAAATTCATAGAATAATTAGAACATTAGCAGCAATGATCACTGCACTGGGTTGGAATGGTCACCTGTGCTAACCGCTCTCAGGTATGCGGTCTTGTTTCCTAGAGACACATATATATTTGAATATTCACTTATTTATTTTAGAGGGGTAAAGGGTGGAGGAAGAGAGAGAGAGAGAGAGAAAATCCCAAGCAGATTCCCCACCTAGTGTGGAGCCCCACACAGGGCTTGATCCTGTGACCCTGAGATATGACCTGAACTGAAATCAAGATTTGCATGCTCAACCAACTGAGCCACCAAGGCACCCCTAGTGTTTTTTTCCTGACATGTTCAGCATTGTTTCCAGCTTTACTAATGTATAATAGGCAAATAGAATTGTAAGATGTTAAATGTTTACACATTCATTATGAAATTATGAAGGGATTCCTTTCATCCAGTTAATAACCGCCATCACCTCACATATTTATGTGTGTGTGTGAGACTTTAGATTCTACTCTTTTAACAAATTTCGATGATACGAGACAGCATTACCAACTATATTCACCATGTTTTACATTAGATCTTCTGATCGTATTCACCTTCTAGCTGAAAGGCTCTACCTTTTTATCAACCTCTATTTCTCTTTCTCTCCAGCCTGTGAAGTCTTTCTACTTTCTATGAGTTTGACTTTTTTTTTTTTTTAGAGTCCACATAAAAGTGATACCATGCAGTAATTATCTTTCTCTGTCTAGCTTATTTTACTCAGTTAATGCCCTTGGAGGTCCATCCATGTTGTTGTGAACTGCCTTCTTCCCAGGGCTGAATATTACTCCATCGTGTTTGTGTGTGTATATAGTCTACATCTTTATCCAGTCACCAAATAATGGGCACTTAGGTTGTTTCTGTTTCTCAACCATTGCAGGTAATGCTGCAGTGAATATGGAAGTGCAGATATATATTTAAGATCCTGTTTTCATTTCCTTTGGTTATTTAATCTGAAGTGGGATCGCTGGATCATATGGTATTTCTACTTTTAATTTTTTGAGGAACCACCATATTGTTTCGTGGCTGTGCCAATGTACATTCCCACCAACAGTGCAAACAAGTTTTCCTTCTCTCCACTTCCTGACATTTGTTATCTCCTGCCTCTTTCGGGGTCATAATCTTTTACACTGAAGTGAATCCTTTGAAATAAGCTCATCTGAACTTTTCATTTTACTTATTACAAAGAAGTGTGTCTCCAGAGAGTGGCATGAATTTCCCAAGATCTCACAGTTGGTTCTTCACCTTTTGTCCACAGAGAATCAGAGAATCTTGTCTCTTCCTCAGGGAATTCCCTCAGTCTTCCACAGTCAGGTCGGGTGTGTAGGGGTGTATGCTTTTTTGTCAGGTGTACAGCCATGGCAGTTTGCACCCCTCACATAAGAGGCCGCCTCTTCTGTGGATACAGGACCAGTCACTGAACTGAAGTACAGACTCACTATTCAACAAATCTTTGGCAAGACGTACCATCTCCGGCTTACGCTGTTCGTGAATTTGTGAGAAATGATGTTTATAATGTAACGGATGGCCAGCAGGATGCTCACCTTTTGGGAAGCTCATGGTTCCCCCCTTCCCCCAGTAAGATGATGAGTGCAGATGCCCACTACACCACTTATAAACTCTCCCTGAGTGAACTACTTCACCTCTGCTTTCCCCTCTGAAAAATAGGGATAGAAATAACGCTTCTTTGGACAGGATTCTTGTGAAGATAAAGACTTTGTCCGTGTAGGGGACTTAGAGTTGTACCTGGCAGAGACAAGTCTTCAATAAAACTTTGGCTGTTTGGTGACTGCTGCTCCCCTAGATTCAGATATCTTATCATTGGATGTAGGCAGATGAGCAAGGAGCTTTGAGAAGGGAAATCAGGACTATATGTTTACTGTAAGGAATACTGCTGGGGAAACTGTTGCATTGCATTGTTCTGTTCAGGAAGAAGCCAGGAGAAATTTCTCTCAGCTGCCCCCCTTAGAAAGAGTGTTTCCCTCATGGGGTCCTGTTTGTTTCTGATCTTAAGGACACTTTGAAGCGTATAGAGTAGAGGTCAGCAAACTCCTTTGCTAAAGGACCACTTAGTAAATAGTTTCTAGCTTTGTGGGCCCTCGAGTCTCTCTGTTCCAGCTACGCCGCTCTGCTGTGGAAGCTGCCAGAGACAGCATATAAACAATTGGATGCAGCTGTGTTCCAATAACACTTCATTTACAAAAACAGACCTCAGCTCCTGACGTAGATTGTGGGTTGTTTTTTTTTTTTTTTCTTTTTTTGGTATATCCCCGTTCAATACCAACTAAGTTGGGCTTCTAGCAAGTATGTGTCTACTGATAACACCCCTGCTTGCCTGTGTTCCGCATTTGTCTTCTCATTGTCTTCATTCCATCACCTTACTTTTACTTCTCTTGTCTTCCTTCCCTACTCTACCTGAGCTTTTTTTGTTAAACAGGATGGAACTATCAGTGAATACATCAATTATATGCAGTCAATTTAGACACGAGGACTCTAGAAACCACTTCTGACTCAAAGTTCAACCGATGTGGTTAAACAGAGAAGCAGACCATCCGATGTCGCCTGCCACCCAATGTGTGTTCACTGCTGATGTGGCAGCTACATGCAGACTTTTGCAGTTAGCATGCCCTTGAACTTGAGAGGCTGAGAGAAGAGAGAGAGGGGCTCCCAGTAGCAACAGGGTTTCATTCCTTCCTCTCTCATTGTAGAATTTCTTTTACATGAAAACAGCCTCTGGTTTGCAGGCCTAACTCTGGCAGGAAGACAAATGATTTTTTTACAGTATCAGACACGCGGTTTCCTGTCTATGTTTAACTTGCCAGCAGAACATCTCAGCCAGCTGGTTCCCCTTAGACCTATTGTGACCTTAATAACATGGCCTCACGCCATCCAGTAAACCCACTCTGTGTATTGATCACATGCCTCATGCACTTTATTGACTCGTATTGGTTCGTGAGTCAGAGAAGACCTGGGAGTGCCGCCCCCTTCATCTTAAATTCCATTTTGTGTCTGTTCTGACCCAGCATCATGGAGCTGGCTTCTTGGAGGAAACTCTTAGTTCTTGCATGGAAGGAATGAGAAGACTAAATGGTGCTTTGGCAGCTCTGGGACTTCTGGGTGTGCTGCCTTTGAACTGTGCAGTCACTACTCAAAATAGCTGGCTTGCCAGCCGTGCGTTTTTGTTTTAGGAGAAACAAACCAGATTTACTTTCCGGTCTAAATGCAGAAGAAAAAAGTGAGTGTGGAAATATAGTTGTGAAGAGTTGTTAGAAGAGGAAGAAAATTATGGATGAAAGTCACTGGTTTCATTCCTGGGAAGAGAAATCAGTTATTTGAGGTGATGACTCAGTGCTGAAGGAGCCTTTGGTTGTGAATGAGCTAGGTTAGAAAGCATCCTCTGAATATGTGAATATGGCCCATGTCTCGCCAAGAAAATAATAAAGATCATACATGCCAGAGGGCATTGTGACTCAGTCAAGTGAAGCTTAGAACATATTTGTAGCTTCTCTAGGCAAAGCAACTCGTTTCTGTAGATTCCCCCCCAACCCCCAAACCCCCACCCCCAGCAGCAGAGTAAACAAAGATGCTCTGAGGCTACATGTGGTTGCCAGTTGTGACTATTTCTGCCCTGGAGCCTCATTTTGATATGAATCATGGCAGAGTGGAATCCAGTAAGGATACAATCTGTCTCAAATCCCAGCCACTGGGTGTGGGTGACCAGTTAAACAGTTGGTGGTGGTACATCTGCAGTCTCTCATCACCCCGGGACCACCCCCTTGTGTTCTACAAATGACACACGGATGGGTGACAGCAAAAAGGGTCCACAGAAACCCTTTTTTTAATGATTTTATTTATTTATTCATGAGAGACCCAGAGAGAGAGAGAGGCAGAGACACAGGCAGAGGGAGAAGCAGGCTCCTAGCAGGGAGCCTGATGTGGGACTCGATCCTGGGACTCCAGGATCATGACCCGAGCTGAAGGCAGGTGCTAAACCACTGAGCCACCCAGGCGTCCCCACGGAGATCCTTTTCCTGCTGTCCCACCAGTGGAAAAACACTAGCAAGCTAGCTAACCACCATGAAATTGAGTTTCATTTCCACTCACCTAAACTCCAGTGGCTGTACTTACCACCAGTTGGACATCTGGCTGACATGCTTTTGTAAAACCTTTTCTGATCCTGAAATCACTCCTGCATGGTGCTAAATATGCAAAATATCAAATTTACCAGCAATCATTGTACAGTCATTAAGAAGGAACCATTTTGTCTTATCTTTTGCTTTAGTGAACAGCATGAAAACCAGTAAGTGGATGTACAGAGAGGCACTTTGACTTAAGGTAAAGAATGAATTTTTGAATATCCTAGCCTTTAGACCTTATCCTCATAGGTCTAATGCATAGCTAGATGCATAGCTAGATCTTTTGGGAATAGATTATGGGATTATTTACGGAGGAGTAGGCTCTCTCTGTTGTAACATTTCATCATTTCAAGGACCAAATTCATATTTTACTTTAAAAAAATATATACCTTACATTGCTCATTAGGATATAGCTGGTTCCAGTGTCATGAACAATTGGTCCTAAAAGTAGGCATTAAAATTCCTTCCATTCCAGGCAGCCCCAGTGGCCCAGCTGTTTAGTGCCGCCTTCGGCCTAGGGCATGATCCTGGAGACCCAGGATCAAGTCCCGTGTTGGGTTCCCTGCATGGAGCCTGCTTCTCTCCCTCTGCCTGTGTCTCTGCCTCTCTCTCTCTCTCTGTCTCTGTCTGTCATGAATAAATAAATAAAATCTTAAAAAAAATAGTGTTTAGGAACTGCCATGCTCAAAATTTATTTAAAAAAAAAAATTCCTTCCATTCCTTCTTTCTCCAGGTCCCATCCTATTCAGGATGCCTATTTCTCCCATTCGGCTGAAGTCATTGTTCTCTGCTTTGGCTGCACTTTGGAAACACCTGAGAATCTTTAAAAACTACTCATTAACTGGGTCTTAGCCCTGCAAATTCAGACTTAATTGGTCTGAGACCTGGTGTCAGGATTAAAAAAAAATAATAACTCCCCAAGATATTCTAATATGCAGCCAGTTTTGGGAACCACTTAACTCAAGACAGTTTGTTCTGCCAAATATTTTTATATTTTTTTCAGGTTCCTCATATAACCTAGAAAGGGATGGTAACAATTAGAGAATGATAAGCACCACACAAAGTAGCTGAAATTCAGCCTTCTAGGTTAGAGGAGGAGAAAAACAACCAAACAAAATAACTATATTACCACCTCCCTGAGGAATAATAGAAGGTGGAGGCACCTGAGGTTTTAGAACCAATGAAATTATACATTAAAAGCAGACGTATTTTAAACTTCAAAGTGTAACTGGAAGGTTGGATGGCAAATTTTGGGTGCCACTGCCTCGGTGAAGACAAGGCAGTGAGGGGAGGTGGTATGCATAGTTGTAGGAGGTGAAGACCATCAGGTAGAAGGAAGTGCAACAAGTGGTGTTTTCCATGGAAGGCCAGAAGAGAAGCGAGGATGTGTTTCAAGTGGCCAAAGAGGGGTTGCTAGTGTGAAAAACTAATGTGCTCTTCTAAAGTCGTCTGGTCTCCCTGTTGGAGAAGATACTGAAATAACTTACTGTCTCTCTGCTTTCAGGTTTTCTGACTGCATGAAGGGACCCTAGACAGGTTACGAGATGTCCTCCAGACAGGCAATCCCAAAAAAGAATAGAAGAATTAGGGCAGGTGGGGGAGCCTAACAAAACCCAGGCTAAGTGGTCAGAAGATTAACATGAAGAAAAATGCAGCTCCAAAGAACATATGTCAGGCTGCATCTCTGTCAGTGGGGAAATAGGCATTCATAAGACATGTGATCATTTCTTGGGCAAAGCCTGGCATGATTTAGGTTCTCTATTAATGTTGGTTGACCTCCTAAAGTCACAGCAACAAAAGTAGCAAGAATCTATACCCCAAGGAGGACCATGAAATATGGTGAGTGCAATGGAAAGAATGCCCACTACAGCAGAAACAGAATTAGGGCTTCAATTGCGTGGAATGCCCAGTCATATGAAACTTAACAGATTCATGTAAAGTCAGGCGTATAGGCTTAACTGATTGATGGCAGAAGAGAGCTCATCAAAAGCTGGCTTAGCATCTGTTGATGTGATAAAGACCCAGGGGTTTACTCGTGAGTTAAGGTCATTTTGAATACAGGGTGATCTGACCGAGTGTATGGAAACAAAACAATAGAACCAACTAACCAACCAAGTTGGTTAGCACAGTCTTCAACTGTGCTCATTGGAAGGGGCGCCAAGAGTCCCAATGTAATCTTTGTTACACAGATTACATTCCAAGTATTGTGGCTGGCTCTAGCGAAACATGGAGAATCTGGAGTAGCAAGAATGATTTCAGAGAATTGATCATTTTACACTTCGAAAAGGGACCTGACATTTAGCAGGTGCCTCAGGCAGACTTGAGAGTCTGACCCATAAATCTTTTGAAGAGTGATTGAAGGAAACAAAGATGTGAAACCTGAAAAATAAACAGTTTGGGGAAACAGGTGAAATGCTTACCAAGCGTTTAAAAGCTGTCATCCATCCCATAAAAGAAGAATACATTTTGTTGTCTTTTGCTTTAGAGAACAGCATGAAAACCAGTACGTAGATGAGCAGGAGGGCTACGTTTGACTTAATATAAAGAATAAATTCTTAAATATCCCAGTGTTTAGGCTTTATCCTAATAGATCCATAGCTAGATCTATTGAGATTAGATTATGGGATGATTTACAGAGAAGTGTGGTCCTTCTGTCATAACATTCCGGATCTCTGCATCTCAGGAATATTCCAGAAAAGGTTGTCATGCCAGACTACCTGTAAGGTACTTTTGTTGATAGAGATGGGAAGGAAATAATGTAAGGAAGACAATGGAATATGATTCAAAGCTAGGGAATGGCTTAATTTTGAAATATGTGTAATTGGAATAAGACAATCACAAGGGTAGGAGGGAAGACATCTTCCGTTATCCTGGGAAAAATTATCCTCAAAATCTGTCCAGACTGTCAAGCAGTCCTGTCAATAATCTGGAAGCTAAATTCAATTGTATATGCTCAGTGAGCTCACTGTCATTCTGTTGTTTAATTAAAATGATTTCTTGTTGTTTGCCTGTATGTAGTTGTTTGCTTTTTGTTGAAATGATGGAGGAGGAATCCTATCTCACTCTGCACTCCTGCAGCACTGATCTCTCTAGGAAATTCTCACAGACCATCTTCTCACTGGCTAGCGCCGAATACAATTCTACTAGGGCTTTGCAAAAAGGTCCACTATTTTTTTTTAAAAGGTTGTATTTATTTATTCATGAGAGACAGAGAGGCAGAGGCAGAGGGAGAAGCAGGCTCCCCACACAGCAGGGGGCCCGATGTGGAACTGGATCCCAGGACCCCAGGATCACAACCTGAGCTGAAGGCAGACACTTAACTGACTGAGCCATCCAGGCATCCAACGCTCCAGATTTTCTAAGTGAAAGGTAAACAACTCTATGGCAGAGTACCAAGGAGCTTGTTTCATGTTTGCCAAAGCCCAGCTTCTCAAACTCTACTGTGTAAATTAAGCAACTAGGGATCTTTGTAAAATGCAGATTCTGATTCAGGAATTTAGGACAGGGCTCAGATACTGCATTTCAAATAAGTGCCCAAGTGTTGCCTACTGATGCTGTTAGTCTGGGGAACACACCTTGGTTTTTTCTGTGTGTGTTTTAAAATGTTTCATCTGAGTATAGTTGACCCACAATGTTGTATTAGTTACAGGTGTACAACCGGGGAACACACTTTGAGCAGCAGGGTGTCAAGAGATTCCTTCTGTATCATGCTACCAAAGTTTTTACAAGACAGTGCTCTAACCCACTGAGGTATGGAGCCTAATCACCACCAAATTTTTTTTTAAATGCAGAAAATGTTGGTAAGATATTAGAACCCCTAAGTTAGGAAGTGTGTGTGTGTGTGTGTGTGTGTGTGTGTGTGTAAAATATGGTGATTTGAGCAAGAACAAAGGAAAGATAATAAGGATATGGGATGTAACAGAATCAAGAGAGACAATTTGTTTTGCTTCTTATAAAATCCTTTATCTTGCTGTCCGGGGATCCCTGCATGTGTGTGCCTGAAGAAGGCTGTGGCTTCATAATACCTTCTTTGCATCTTGAGTGAACATACATGAAACATATTCAGTAAATGTATAGGAGTTATCAATATCTTTTGTTCCCTTCTGCCACTTTCTTCATTGTAACGGGGTCCAACTCGGTTAGGCATATGGTTCAACTGAGTTGTGTCCCTGGGAGGACAACAACCAAACCAAAAAGTGCATGCTGTCATTTTTCCAATATAGCCAGACTACCTCCTGACTTCCCTAAATAAGCCTTCTACCTTACCGTTGCTATTTCACTTCAAACTCTACAGTATACACTATCTTAAACTTATTTCTGACTAGGTGATATTGCTTCATTTTTTCAAGAAAGAGAATGTTGCAGCTCATGTAGTCACAGGGAAAATGGGGGTTCTCTAAAAGCAGCATTATCGTCAGACATGATACAAAAAGAAGCCAAGCAAAACTGCAATCAAATCACATACCTAGTGATATTTTAATGCTTCTTTACCAAATCAGGATTTTTTTTTCTGGTTGAAAATCTGTGAAATATGTTATTATTGAGAACTATTTTTTGTTTGCATTTATCACAGAATAATACAAACATATTTATTGAATATTTCCTACCTTAAAGAGCTTGAGAAATACTTAAGAGCCTGACACACATCTCTTGTAAGTCTTCGAAGAACCCAGTGGGGTTGGTCCTGGGTTGTCTTCATTATGCAAATGAGGAAGGAGAAAGAAACAAAGTTGGATCTAAAATCAGATTCCAAATTTTTTGAAAACCAAGTTATACTGCTTCTAAATATACAGAATGATTTCTGTAATTTTTTCAATCTCAGGATTTACTTTGGTTTTGGGGCTTCCTGTTGCCTGATGAAATGTTACTAGTTTGAATCTAGAGCTGTTTTTTTTTTTCCTCCCTGCAAATTGCCAAAAACTCAGCTTTTCAGTGTGCATTGAAAAAGTCATGAAACTGGATCTTAGCTCAATGTGGTGTCTAGAAATACTGCAGTTGGGGGGTGAAGTAGCATGAAGGATACTTCGTCACTTATTCCTGGAAGAATCAAGAGAACTCTGTCTCCAAGAGTGGCAGGAGCTTCAGGTTTTTGTTTTTTTTTTTAAGATTTTATTTATTCATGAGAGAGACACACACACAGAGAGAGAGACAGAGAGAGAGAGAGGCAGAGACACAGGCAGAGGGAGAAGCAGGCTCCATGCAGGGAGCCTGATGTGGGACTCGATCCCTGGACTCGAGGATCATGCCCTGGGCTGAAGGCAGGCACTAAACCGCTAAGCCACCCAGGGATCCCACTTCAGGGTTTTAAATGTAGTGACTGCTACAGAATATACTGCTAAATAGTTTAAGGAAAGTAAAGGGACCTTAAATCCCGGCAGCCAAACAGCATGGCAAAGAAAGATGATTCTGGGTTATATTGAGCGACTTGGGATAAAAATCCTCAAATGAGCTGTTTCAACAAAATGTTCTCAGTGCTAGTTTATTTGCAAATAATAGTTCCTTGGCTGAAAATAAGAGTGCATTTAATAACGTGAATTCCTGTCCTTCCTGATAACCTATATCATAGTTTACAAATAGATTATTTCATTAGAAAAGAAGCCACGTGTCAGTGAATCTGGTTATATAGCGGGTGAGCTAGCACAGGGACACCTGGAGACCGATAGTCACTGAGACCAGGTACTAAGCTAGACAAAGCTGCAGATTTATAAAAATTATTTATATTGTAACACAGATTCCTCCATTTCATTTCACTATGCTGGTGTTAAGATCTCCAATTCATGTTCAGCAGAGATAGCTATGGTTGGCATCCTGTTGCTGTTTTTAAAAGAAATTCACCGAGGGGCACCTGGGTGGCTCTGTCAGTTAAGCGTTGAACTCTTGATCTCAGCTCGGGTCATAAGATCGAGCCCCATGTCAGGCTCCACACTTGGTGTGGAGTGTGCTTGAGATTCTCTCTTTGCCCCTACCACTTCCCCTGTTCATTCTCTCTCTCTCTCCCAAATAAATACATCTTTAGGGGAAAAAAAAAAAAAGAAATGTATCTAACATTTCTGCTTTAAGATTTGTTGAAGGTCATTGGTGTATATTCCTTATCAAGGTGTTTAGAGTCCTCATCTACTTTCTCTGTGTACACTGAACTGATCATATAGTTTTTTCTCCTTTAATTTATTAAGATGGTAAACAATAGTGGGTTGTTTTGTTTGTTTTTAGTGCTAAGACATGCCTCCCTGGTAACCTGGTCCTGCTGTCTTATCTTTGTTTTATATCCTCTAATGGATTTGATTTGCCATTTAGTTAGAATTAATTTTTTTAATCGCTGACAGAGTGAGATTATTCTATAATGTTCTTTTCTCATACTCTTCTTGTCGCTCTGATTGTATTTATTTACATAAGAGGAATTGAGCCATGGTACACTTCTTTCTGTTCTCTGAAAGACTGTGTGAAATTGAAATGACCTGTTTCTTGCAAGTTTGGTAGCACTCAACTTCATCTGGGACTGGTATGCATTTGGCGCTTTGGGGGGAACACTGTTGCTCAAATGTCTTGGGTTACCTTCTCCCCCACTCTTTATTTAAAAAAGATAGGAGTGCCTTGGTGGCTCAGTTCATTAAGTGTCTGCCTTCAGCTCAAATCATGATGTTAGGATCCCAGGATCGAGCCCCATACTGGGCTCCCTGCTCAGCGGGGAGTCTGCTTCTCCCTCTCCTTTGGTCCCTTCCCCTGCTTGTGCTTAAGTGCTCTCTCTATCTCAAATAAATAAATAAAATCTTTAAAAAATTTTTAAACTTGTAGAAAAGTTGAAAGGATCATCATGCAGTTTACCCTGTACACTCCTTCCCTTTCTCAGTATTTACCCCATTTTACTACATTTTACTACATCCTCATTTCTCTCTATGTGCCTGCATGTGTGTGCACATGTCTGTGTATATTATTGTCAATATTCATATTTCCCCAAAGCTGTGGGGTTGCCGTTGTTGTTTAAATTCAGGATCCAGTCAAGGACTACCTTTTGCATTTGTTTTTTTGCCTCATGTGTGTGTTTCTTGTTTTTCGTGATGTTGACTTTAAACAGACTAGCTCATTTATTTCATTCTGGATTTGTCTGATGGCCCCTGTTTAATGAGATTCTTTTTGTTTATTGAGATATAATTGGCATATAACATTATTTTAGTTTCAGGTGTATAGCATAATGATTCAGTGTATGTATAGCGATCACCACAATAAGTCTAGTTAACATTCATCTACATGGTTACAAACATTTTTTTTCTTGTGATGAGAACTTCAAGCTTTACTCTCTTAGCAACTTTCAAATATGCAATATGGTATTTTTAACTAGGGTCACCAGGCTGTACATTACATCCTCCAGACATGTTTTTTTACTGGAAGTTTGTACTTTTGACCACCTTCATGCCCTTCTCCTACCTACCCCCACCTCTAGCAACCACCAGTCTGTTCTCTGTATCTATGAGTTTAGTTTTGTTTTTCGTCCTTTTAGATCCCACGTATAACTTAGATGATAAAGTATTAGTCTTTCTCTGTCTGACTTATTTCACCTAGCAATACTGCACTCATACGTCTATCCATGTTGTCATAAGTGGTAGGACTTCCTTCTTTTTATGGCTTAATAGTATCCTATTGTGTCTGTATTTATATATTTTTATGTATACATTGTATTTTCTTATCCTTTCATCCATCCATGGACACTTAGGTTGTTTCCATGTCTTGGCTATAGTAAATAATGCTGGAATGAACATAGGGGTACATCTATCTCTTTGGGATAATGATTTCATTTCCTTCAGATTGATTAGATTCAGACTAAATTTTCTTTAAAGGATCCCACTCATTTTTGGTTTTTTTTGTTTGTTTGTTTTTTTGTGGGAAAATTTGGGGTGGAAGGTTGACAGTCCTGCAAAAATAAAATTCTGAGATGTATATTCAGACATATTAATACCAAAGACACTAATTTGACAGTAAAAGGCTTAAAAAGAGAGAGAGAGAGAGAGAGAAAATTATGAAACTAGGAAAATTTTTACTCATTCAATTTCTTTAATATTTATGAGATTATTCAAGTTTCATAGCTTTTCTTGGGTTAGTTTTGGTAAGTTACACATAGAGTATATATTTAGAACTTTAGCCATTATCTAAATTTTTACAGTTATTAGCAAAAAGTTTTCATGGTTCTTTGAATCTTTGCTATACCTGTAATTATGCCCCCTCTATGACTTTGCTTTATTGCCTTAACAATTTCACAGAAGCTTATATATTGCATTAGTCAGTATGCACAACCAATTTGGGGTGTTGTGTCTTTGTTTCCTATTTCACCATTCAACTTTTATCTTTACTATCTCTTTCATTCTACTCTTCTGTGGCTCTCTAGTCTTGTCCTCTTTCTAGTGCTCTTGTTCTCTTCTTTGTCCTCTTTTCTGTGTTGAACCAATCCCATGCTGGCTGAAGGACCCCATAGCTATCAGAAACATCCCTCTTCAGTGAAATTCCACTCCCTTTGTGTGTGCCACTACCTATCACGCAAGGTTCCCTCACTTTGCTTCAGCTCACTTGGTGTACATTTTCCCAGTTACCATTTCTAGGACATGGGAATAAAGAATACGTATCTAGCAGTGTGGCTACAAAAGCTCAAAATAACCCATGCAAAACAGTGTTTGGCACGAAGTAGGTGCTCAATAAATGAGTACTGTGCTTTTTAACATTATAATGAACAGCAT